>NC_141759.1:11472609-11622943 GCF_982258835.1 Parasteatoda tepidariorum
CAGAACGTTTGGGGTTTATCTACGTTTTATCAATTAGTCATAATATTAAGTATAACATAGTGCTTGATACTTGTTATAGAGCGTGGGAATACAACTATTTCTCCGAAAATTGTTAAGAAACATATGATGTATGCTCGCAGAAGTGGTTGGATGAAACTTTGAATAAAATTTTATTTATTTTATTAAAATATATTTTGTCCTTATTGAGCATTTTTACATGTGAAAAAGTTTATATTATCAAGAAAAAATTACAATCTTTATTAATTCATACAAAAAGTTTCAGAAAAATATATAGAATTTTCTGAAAAACTAGAAATTTTATTTGCAAAAACACATATATTTTTATAAAACTAACAAATTTTTAAAAAAAAGTAAAAATATTTTCTTAAAAGAGAATTTTTTTTTTGTAAAAACATAAATATTTTCTTAAAAGATAGAAAATGTTTAACAAAAAATTAAAATATTTTCTTAAAATACAAAATTTTTATTAAAAACATGAATATTTTCTGATAAAATAGAACATTTTGTTAAAAAGTTTGAAATATTTTCTTAAAAGAGAATTTTTTCTTTGAAAAAACATAAATATTTTATTAAAAGATGGAAATTTTTTAACAAAAAGTTAAAATATTTTCTTAAAAGAGAAATTTTTTTGTAAAAACCTACATATTTTCAGAAAAAATAGAAAATTTTGTTTAAAAGAAATAAAAATGTTACATTATTTCCTAGTTCTTTAAGATTTTAAGATGATTATTAAATCAATAAATATTTTCTATAAAGTCATTTTAACATTAATTTTAAATCATGAAGGCAGGAGAATCCGTTGGTTCTATGAACCATTCAGAGTGCGGGACAAGGACCCATATTTAAATACTACTTTCTACAAAGTTCATCCTCCATCCAGGCTCCCATGTCTATGAATTAGCCGAAAAAACTTTCGAAAAAGCTTGAGATATGTGGGACTGGATCACAACTTCATAGTTTCCTAATTCTCATTGTCTTTTTCTTAAACACTTACAATGCATTTTCACAATTTTTTTCATCTTTTTATTGTTATTTAAGGAATGATCTATCTTTCTTTTTTCTTGAATAAGATGGTGTGTGAATGGATCGGATATGATTGAGTAACACTATAACACTGTAATAACAGCTCCAAGCTCCACACACACACATATATATATAAATATATATATATATATATATATATATATATATATATATATATATATATATATATATACTTGTTCATTTCTGCCGATCCACCCATGAATGGATAACCCACCAGAGGCTGTGGAAAAAGTAGATCCACCGAGACCATGCATCTATATTGGAATTGTTTTTTCTTCTATATGAATATTTGTGCAGTCCATATACTAGACCAGTGATTCTCAAAGTATTTTTTTCGCTACACACTTTTAACGAGTTCGAAATTCAAAAGCGCACCAAGAAAAAAAAAGTTTATTGTTTACCCACATATGAAAGAGTAAAAAAATTTATGGTAATGATTTTGAATACAAAATAAAATAACACGTTATATATATATATATATATATATATATATATATATATATATATATATATATATATATATATATATATATATATATATATATATATATATATATATATATACAGTGGTGGCCAAAAGTGTGGACACTTTTTGAAAGTTTCATGTTTTTGAACTTTGTGTGCTTGTAGAATATATTAATTTTCACTTAAATGCAAACGTTTATATATCAAATTGAAGGTAATTTAATGTAGAATTCAATAATAAATACAGTATTGCAATATCTGTATTACAAAAAAAGTTATGCAACAAATAGTCAGATCTATCTTAGATTTGCATTTTTTTAAAGTGATACTTACACAATCAATACTTAGTAGGATAACCCTTATTTTTTAAGACAGCTTCACATCGTCTTTTTATCGAGTGAACGAGTGTTTGGAGTTCATCTTTCGTAATCACATGGTGCCAAGAATCAATTATAGCTTCAATAAGTTGTCTTTTATTGGATGGGCGTTTTCTTCGTACAAAAAGTTTCGAACGTCTACACAAATTTTCAATTGGATTGAGATCAGGGCTGTTTCCCGGCCATGGTAATATATCTATGCCTTTATTTTGAAAGCATGCTTTGCATACTTTTGCTGTGTGGCATGGAGCTGAATCCTGCTGAAAAATAAATGGTGCGTTGTAGGGGAAGAGATCCCTGATGGAAGGTATCAATTTTGGTTTCAGGAGAGTTTCGATGTATTTCTTGGCATTCAGGCTGCCATAACAGGCCGAAAAAAATGCACAAGTGCTACTACCGATAAAAAAATTAAATGGCTATGCCTTCCAGATAGAAAAATGTCATCAGATGCCATTAGATGTGAAATGAATGTAGCTGGTATAGCAGTAAGTTCAAGAACAATAAAAAGAAGGATATCAGGATTTGGACTACAAGCTAGAATTCCAAGGAAAAAACCATATGTCAGTCAAAAGCAACGCAAAAAACGAGTTAAGTCGGAAAAAGAACACATTAAATGGTCAGAAAATCAATGGAAGCAAGTAATCTGGAGTAATAAGAGTAAAATATCGCTCTCTGGAACTGATGGTAGAAAATACGTGTGACGTAGAGTAGGTTAAGCGCTTCATCATGATTGCATTGAAGCAACTACAAAAAATCCAACAAATGTCATGATTTGGGCATGTATGTCTGCAGATGGTGTGGGCCAAATTCAAGTGATTGATGGCATCCTGAATGCCAAAAAATACATCGAAACTGCCCTGAAACCAAAATTGATACCTTCAAACAGGGATCTCTTCCCCAACAACGCACCATTTATTTTTCAGCAGGATTCAGCTCCATGCCACACAGCAAAAGTATGCAAAGCATGCTTTCAAAATAAAGGCATAGATATATTATCATGGCCCGGAAACAGCTCTGATCTCAATAAAATTGAAAATTTGTGGCGACGTTTGAAAATTCTTGTACGAAAAAAACGCCCATCCAATAAAAGACAACTTATTGAATCTATAATTGATTCTTGGCACCATGTGATTATGAAAGATGAACTCCAAGCACTCGTTCACTCGATGAAAAAACGCTGTAAAGCTGTCTTAAAAAATAAGGGTTATCCTACTAAGTATTGATTGTGTAAGTATCACTTTAAAAAAAATGCAAATCTAAGATAGATCTGACTATTTGTTGCTTAACCTTTCTTGTAATACAGATATTGCAATACTGTATTTATTATTAAATTCTACATTAAATTACCTTCAATTTGATATGTAAACGTTTGTATTTAAGTGAAAATTAATATATTCTACAAGCACAAAAAGTTGAAAAACATGAAACTTTCAAAAAGTGTCCACACTTTTGGCCACCACTGTATATATATATATATATATATATATATATATATATATATATATATATATATATATATATATATATATATATATATATATATATATATATATATATATAAATTCAAAATGAAGATACAACAAAGAAAAATAAAAGACATATGAAAAAAAGGGGGGGGGGAAATAATAAGTAAAAAAATAACAAACAACAGTTTAAAAAAAAAGAAAAAAAGGAAGAAATTTTATTTAAAAAAACCCGGGAAAAAAAAGATATAATCTTATCATCAGCCCACACCATTATATCCGCAAAACAGCGTGCTTTCTGATATTGTATCAATAATGCCAAAGCAAAATTAATACAATAGTGTGAGGAGCACTAAAAAAATTTTTTTACAAAAATTACCGCAAATAAAATAGAACACAAAAAGTAAAAATAAGTAAAAATAACATGTAAAAACAGAAAATAAAATAAAAGAAAGAGAAAAAACGGTATAAAAAATGAACTATAAAGCGAGTAGCGATAACAGATGTACTTACATGGACGGGAAATTTTTCAAGAATGATTTAAAAATGTTTTCGCAGAAAGATTGCCAGATTACAAACTATGAAAACAAAACCGCACATTGAGTGTAACTAGAGGGTTTTAAAGTGCCGTTCTTACAGCACTGCTGAAGTGATTTGTTATTCTGTGCATTGAATTGTTAGTTACCAAGGATGGGCCCGAAATGGATGTGCGCAAGGTAATATTATACTGGATAATTTTAAAAATTGACCATTAATAGTTTTAGAAAATAGATGTTTATTTAAGAAAAAATATAAAATAAAAATGAGAAACATAAATTGCCTGTATTGAAAAATAATTTTAGCCATGGATATGCACGACATGGATTAGCACATGGAAAAATTTTACAAATTATGAAGGAAAAAAAATTTTAATGGATAATTTTAACACGGATTTGCCCGAAATCGATCTGCACATGGAAAAATTTTATTAATTAATAAAGAAATTTTCAGCAAACAATTTTACCCACGGATTTGCCCGAAATGGATTTGCACATGGAAAAATTGTATAGATTAACAAAGGAAATTTTTTAGTAAAGGAATTTTTTAGTAAATAATTTTATCCACGGATTTGCCGAAATGGATTTGCACAAGGAAAAATTATACAAATTAACAAAGAATTATTTACTAAATAATTTTGGCAATGGATTTACCCGAAATAGATTTGCACATGGGTAAATTATATAAATTAACAAAAAAAAAATGTTTAGTAAATATATCCACAAAAATATACGATTAATTCAATGATTTTATATAAAATTTTATTACTTTAGTTGGGTATCCATTGTTTTTATCAAATTTTGAAAGAGTTTATCAATTTGATTTTTGGATAAATAAATATTACTACATATTCTTTTAATTCTGTTCATTTCATTAAAAGTGGCATTTAAATAGATGCTCGTAGAAACATTAGAATTCCAAGTAATTAAATTATTAATATTAAAATTAAAATCATTTCTCTTATCGAATAAATCAACAAAGCAGATATTTTCAACCTTCATAATACCCAAATCCAAAAAATTGAAATTAATATTATCATCATGATTACGAAGTAAGATTAATTCCTCAGGGTATATATCACTCAATAAAATAGTAAAATCTTGGAAATTAAAGATAATTAAGTCATCAATATATCTAAAAACAAATTTAATACTAAGAGTATAATTTTTTTCATAATAATGCAAAAATAAGTTAGCTAAGAGAGATGAATAATTAGATCCTTGTGGTATTCCATTAATTTGAAGAAAAATATCCTCTCCATTGTAAAGATAATTACTAAAAAGACAAAAATTAATCAGAATTTCCCAATAATCAAAATCGCAACAAAGGATATTTTTAAAATCATAGTAATAATTCAAAAGGACATCTTTTAGTTTAGAAAGTGGAATGCTATTGAAAAGATCCTGGAAATCAAAAGTCGCAATAGAATTAATTTTATTATGTTTAATGAAATCTAAAATCGGTTGATTATTAGTGATAATCCAAGTGAAACCTTCTTTAGTAATATAGTTAATAATCTTATATAAGTAGTTAGAGAAAATGGTGCCAGGTTTAGTTAAACAAATATGAGACCCACATGTGATAGTTCTAAATTTTACTGGAATTTTATAAAATTTAGGACTGATAATTAAGTAAGGAAATTGTATATTGCTAATTTTAATTTTTCATCTCTTGTAAAAAGCTAAATTTTTTTAATGACAATATTATTATTGAAATTACTAAGTTCAAAATTTTTAATATTTTTTAATTCCGTATTTAAAAGTTCAGCACAGAATTTTTTACAGAATATAGCATAATTATTGTTAGCTTTGTCTATGGGAGTAATTACAAATTTTTTTGAAGTTGCTTAATTGATTGAACAATATTAGAAAAATTTGTTGAATTGTTATTCTTATTTAAATTATCCTTATTATTCAAAATAAAGTTTTTAAAGTAATAATAAACACCCCATTTCCATTCTGTTAGCATACCTAATGGTAAAGAGAATCTATTTGATATCTTTAACCAAAAAATATTGAGATCATTAAGAAAGTATTTTAGAATCTTATTGATTGATATATGGTAAATGGGTCTAAATTTTGTGCCCTTTATCATTAAATTCCTAAGTTCCAAGTTTTCTATAATATTTAAATTGCCAGTAATAATATGTTTATGATGTTTATCAACAAAATCAAAATATTTATCCTCCTCACAGTGACATTCATAATCGGATATATTAATACTCCCTAAAGTTTTGCTTATATCATTATAGTTAAATTTGGTTCTACCAAGAGATTTGTTATATTTAAAACTTTTAATTATGTTAAAATCTTTTAATGGAAATAAAGCTTTAAAACTTTCAAAAATGTTGTGAAATTTGATCTTATCGTAAATAGGATTTTGAAAGTTAATAACGAAATATAAATTATCTAAACTTTTCTTTTTATTAGGCAAAATTTTGCTCATTTTGGCTTTTATAAGATCGAAACAAAGATTTTTAAACGTAAATTAATGAAAGAACAGTTAATAATTAGATCGTAGAACTTATATACATCATAATTCTTAAGGGTGAAGACAAAATCTTTAATTGGTTTAATGCTATATTGTTTATTAAAGTCTTTTTCCATAATAGGGGTTAGTCTTTTTCCATAAAGGTTTTTCATATGTCTATTATTTTTCTTTGTTTTATTCTTCATTTTGAACCTATCTAATGAGTTCTGTTTACTTGCAGCTTAAGCGCAATAAATGAAACTTATTGTTTTTCTTAACCTTCTTTGTGTTTTCTTGTATTTATTTATTTAATATATATATATAGATAGATAGATAGATTGTGTGGTTGTATGCATAATATTTTTATAGCTAGCGTAATGAATAGTTCTTCGGAACTACGGTTAAGATTATGTGTTGTTCATAGAATTTAAAACAATAAAATGAGGAAATTGTGACACACCGCATTAACTCTGAATGTTTGTAAAACACTATAAATAGTCGACATGTGACATTCGGAATGTAGTTTTTTACCCTGAATCCTATAAAGCCACCAAAGAAGTTTTCCCGCGCTTTTTCTGTTGTCAATAAAAAAACTGGAATCCGCCAACAGGCCTGAACTTAAATTTATTATTTTTCCTGTTAGTATTTTACTCGCAATATCTGCTCCGATTAGTAATTTTATTTCTTTCTCAACAGAATATCTTTTCCGTTCTAAGTCACTTAAGTGAATATTCAAATTATTTAACTCTCTAATCCATGGCCTATATGGAATTTGTTTAATATCATAACAAATCTTATTTTGACTTAACACTTGAAATTTATATTTACATTTACGATCAACGCTACTTAATTCTATACAATACACATTATGAATACTTTCTGAAGTTTCTATACCACTAAACAATGATTGTTTTAACTTAACTTCATTTATAGGTTTTAAGTTCATATAATTAGCAACATCGTTATATAAATAACTACGATGTGAACCTTGGTCTACAATTGCTCTTATTAACTTATAATTCTTACCATTATATATTTTTACGACCAAAGCTCTTCGTTTAATAGATTGGGATAAATTGAGCTCCAAAGTTGCAGAACAAAAAATACGTTTTAAGTTCAATCCTCCTTCGGCAAGTTGGTGGGGGGGTTGGTGGGAGCGCTTAATCCAGATGGTGAAACAAATCTTACGTAAAATATTAGGACGCGCTACGCTCAACTATGAGGAGTTACTCACTCTCCTTTGTGATTGTGAAAGAATAATAAATACGAGGCCACTCACTTACGTATCCGAAGACGTGGCTGATATTTCACCATTAACTCCCGAAATGTTCTTGCACGAGATACCTTCCTCAGGTGTAGTAGATATTGATCAGGTAGATAAGAAAAATTTAAGTAAACGAGCTAAATATCTCCAAAAAATAAGAGAATTACTTAGAGCTAGATTTAGGACTGAATATTTAGGGCAATTACGCCAACAATCGTTAAGAGATTATAAGGATAAACCGTTAAAAGTCGGGGAAATAGTTTTAGTCGAAGATATTAATAAGAAGCGGACATTTTGGAATTTAGCTAAGGTATTAAAGATAATTCCTGGCAGAGATGGCCACACAAGAGTAGCCCTTGTAAAGACGGAAAATTCAGAAATTTTAAGACCAGTTCAAAGACTGTTTAGATTAGAACTGGAAAATGAGTATGTTGATGTAAGAGGAAAATCACTGAAAATAAGTAGCAGTGGAAGAATTGTTAAACCTACTGTACCGTAATATTTTGCAAACTGTATGATTCATTAAGTATTGTTTATGTTAAATATTTTGTATGATTTTTTTTATCATTAATGTTTTTTCTTCCATTTATATAGAAATTTTTATGTCTAAAAATTAGAAGTTTGTTGAGTATAATTACAGGTATTCTACTCAAGGTGGGAGGAAATGTGGTAAGTTAAAATCCGAAGTGAAACTTTTAGAAATACGAACTGAAACTTAAATGTTAGCGCATGCGCGCATCCATTGGATAATCTCCCCCAAATACTTCTAGATTAGTTGGCTTTACGTACGAGATCTGGATGTAAGATGTTATGTTTGTCTGCTTGTTAATTGTATACCATTGTTGATGTTGTTTTGTTGAATAAAATATGTTATTAAATAGTGCTGGTATTATCCTGGACCTTCTAAACAGTGACAAATACAATCTTCAATTGTCCGCTTTCAAAATTTTTTAGAATGTTTCTCTTGAATCATGCAGTTCAATAGATTATTTTTATTGTTAGGACTACTCTTCAGAAATTTAATTTCAAAATATTTGGTTAGGGGCCCGGAAAATTTTGTGGGCCTTGGGCCTGATTTTGTCTTGATCGGTCCCTGGTTGGTCTTCGTTGTAAGTGAAATTTCTTCTGATTTATTATTATGTGTTCCACCAGTGAAGAAAGTACCGCAACTACATACCTGTCTGGACACGAAATCTCTTTTCTTTTGCTTCTATTTCTTGTTTGATCTTGTTTCTCACTTTTTGCCGGTCTTTGTATTAAGTTAATTTTCCTCTGATTTATTACTATGCGTTCCATTACAGAAGAAGGTACTGAAACTATATGCCTGTCCAAACACGAAATCTCTCTCTCTCTTTTTTTTTTTTGCTTCAATTTCTTGCTTTATCTTGTTCCCCTCCTCTTGCTGGTCTCTGTAAGAAAATTTTCTTTTCATTTATTGTTATGTTTTCCATCACTGAAGAAGGTAATGAAACCAGTCTATATCGGCATTATGTGTTTTCACGTTGTTTAGTTAATACATCCTCTCTTTACTTGTTAAAAATAGTTACATTATCGAGAAAATTTTTCTTTTTAAAATCACAAAAAACTACACAGTTTAAAGTATTTTCTTTAAACTCATTTTCCTTTTAACACAAGAGAGGAATAAATTTCTTGTAAATCTGAGAAAGTTCGAATTTTCATCACATAATTTTTCGAAGTACAACAATTTGTAGGAAGAGAAAAATAAAGATGCGTTTCAAATGGAAAGAACGTAACTTTCGTAGTTTAGGTATTTATCTTCCCGTTGCCTGCATTTCGCGAGATAGGGGTGATGAGAAATATTTCCAATTATATGACTGTAACCGAAACGAGCGAGGGGGTTGTTGGAAAGTGGAGTGGAGAAAGAAGCGGAACTTCTGTTTCAAGAAATACCGAGTCAGACCACCCTAAACTTTGGGACGAGATTCGTTACGCAAATAGCTAAATATTTTCTTACTCTGGAGACGGTAGAATTTTTTGTTTATTTATTTATTATTTTTTGTGACTGCGATAGGTTTTGTTTTTCATTGAAATTGGGGGGAGCGTTTTTGTACGTCTTAAAAATGAATTCGTGAACATTACCTATTATAATTCTTGAAGCATCATATTGTTTTATACCCCACTTTATGGGGAAACAATTTACTAAAATGTTTATAAGAGAGCTGGGTTGGCTCAGGGGATAGTGCGCTCTCCTACCATTGAAGCAACCAGTTTGTCTACCAATAATACGTTCTTTCCATCAGCTGGTCAATTCGAATACTGCTCTTAGCTTACACCGATCACAATGTTGACGAAAAAATATTTCCCGTGATAATCAGATTATGGGTAAGAGTCGGATGACAGGCTAACCGTAAGAGATTTTCATGTTTTTCCTTTTCATGTAGCACAAAAGAAGAATATTTTACTCATTTATTTGATCATAGTCAAGATTATGTGCAAGAAACTAAAAAGTAATTATTTAATTTCTAATTATCTTATTGTATTTATATTGTGTGTAGAACTATTACGAGAAATACCCTTTAGAGGTGAAACCTTAGAGAACGCCTTCCTCTGTTTCAAAATTTGTGCAAATAAATAAATAAATAAAAATAAGCAGTCTGAATAACTTATGATTTATTAATCGGATTTTCAATTACTATAAAACTCAATCTCAATGGTTTGAGGTCTGAACTTTAAATATGCTAATTAGTGAAGACGTTATTTTAAGTCACGAAATGTGACAAAACCCCGTATTTTCTCTGAATAAACATGCTTTTTTTCGACAGGATTGGATAAAATAAATATTAAAATTCTGCCGATTTCCAAACACATTTTCATGTAAAAAATAATCCTTAATAATACTTTATTATTTTTTAATGTATTGTTTAGAAGAAAAAAATTTTGGATTTTAAGCTATGGAGATATTTCGATCATTTTAAAGTTTCTAATTTTAAGTGATAAAATACAGAATTTGAGGGAAACCATTTGAATAATTCTTGAGAAATAAAAGTTAAAATCCGATCATAAGATCAAAAGACTTGGTGAGTGTTATCGATTTTTATTCTTTCTTTATTTATTTTTGAACACCGTACAAAGTATTCTAAAACAATTTTTACTACTTCAAGATTCCCTTTAAACAAACATATAAATCATGGAATTTCTTTATGACATTAAACGTTAATGAAATTCATTTTTACTCACCTATTTAAAAATTAATTAATAAAGAAGTTAAAAATTTTTCAATTCAAAGATCAGAATGAAACAATATTTTTATCCTTGATTTATGTTATTTCTAACAACGAAATGCATTTCTATACGAAAATATTCATCTCTCGGTTATTGCGAATCAAATGATGACAGTTTGCTATATTTTTGATAAGATGTTATTGCACTTTGTTTTACGATTTCCCATGAACTTCATTAATTTTTGCTAGAACATAGAACAATGTTTTTCTAACATTATTTTCAAATTACAGCATAAAATAAAATAATGCTTGTGTGATTTTTATAAGTGAATTAGATTTACAAGAATTTGTATATTTCTGTGTTTTATGATTTCTCATTAGTTTTATCATAAATTAAATCAATGTTTTTCTAACATTCTTATAGGTTGTTGCCAGATGGAGTTGACTTAGTTTTAGACTGTGTTTGCGGCGAAGATGTCAATAAAGGATACAGCCTACTGAAACCATTAGGCCGCTATATTTTATATGGTTAGATCATTTATTATTAGTTTTATTGACTAATTTCACTGTAATACTGAGATTATCATGTATTATCATGTAGCATGATAATAGATAGAAGATAATCAAAGATAATCAAAATCTCTCAGCAAGAAATTTAATTACTCAGTTCTTATATAATAAATAAAAATTAACGAAAAGGCATCAATAACGCAATTCAATCTTATCCTGCAAATGGCTCAAATGATCAAAAATATATTACGTTACGAAGCAAAACTAAATTATTGCAATTAGACCTTTTAGCACGCCTTTTTTTCACTTTCCTACTGGGTATAGATTAATTAAGATTCACCGCATGTTTAGATAACAATGTTTTATCTTATTATATAAACGGCGTCGAAAAGTCGACATAATTATGAGTTTACAGCTATGAATGTTCGTCTCCGTATCCTTTTGAACATAACCCAGAAGACAAAGGAACTTTTGCATTAAACATTGGGACAAAATAATCTTCAAGGAGGAATTTTTGATGGAACTCGTATTTAAATAACATGGAGAAGAAAACAACAAAGACCTCTCACGGTTAGTACGATGACTAGGTGATTGTAACCCATGATTTGTTCGCCACTGAGCACTGTGGTTGGTGCAAGACATCAATTTTTCCAGACATTTTTTCTAGAAAAGTAATTTTTATATTCATTTATAGGGACATCAAGTATTGTATCTGGAGAAACGAAAAGTTTTTTCAGCTTTGCAAAATCAGTGAGTATTTTGATTTCTTTAATAGAATAATTTAATTAGAAAATTGTAATAAAATTTGTATTATAATTATAAATAAGATTTTCTTTTAACATACCTGTTTCATTGTAATATGTTCTATATTCTGTACATGAACTGTCTTTTACTGTTCAACTATTATTGTAATGTCTAAAGACCATGCTTTTGATACTAATCTTTTACTATAACTACTTCATTTCTAGTGGTGGCAAGTTGATAAAGTGAGTCCAATAAAGCTCTTCGATGAAAACAAAATTCTAGCAGGTTTCCATCTATGCCACTTACTATATCAACAAGGGTGCCATGACTATGTTCGAGATGTGGTCGACAAAGTATTCAAGCTTTGGGAAAACCAGAAAATTAAAGTCATAACTGATTCGGGATGGGCCTTTGAAGACGTGAGTAATAAGCACTTCCAAGTTTAATTATTATAATTATTAAATATCATTAGCACACTATTATTCAAATATAAGGTAATAAGCTTATTTTTACAATGTATTTAAAAAAATTAATTCTTAATTCCTTTTAAGGAGACCATTAAATATCACTTTTAGGTTTATTAAGCATTGATTTTTCAAGTATCCAATGGATTACAAAGAAGATATTTTAGTAGATCTTCTTTTATATTTAGACAACAAAAAAAAAACGTTCCATTAAAAGAAATTATCAAATTAACTACATTTAGTCTATAAATAAAAATTTCTATAAAAATTAGTGGAACCTGAATAAATCGCACCTAATGGACATTCCGTCTCTAAAATAATAAGTTTGAATAGTAATTAATTTCAAATTAAATTACTACTTAAAATTTAATGATAAATACCATCAGTAATAGTTAGATGTAACTATTTATCTTTATATACATATAATAAGTATCTAATAACTGCTAAGCATAAATTTAAATTAATTACAAATTGAGTCAATTTATAAAACAACGAAATTATACAATCTGAGTAAAAAAACACTTTAAATTATCTTCCCTCGGACAATGAGATTTTTATGCATCTAGATAAAATTGATATTGAAGTCAAATTGAACAATGGAGATAATTAATTAACAATATTTGTAAATTAAACTAAGTTGTCAGAATCAAAACATCTTTTCTCTAAATGTTTAGCAGTCTTATGGGTATAAGTTTAAAATTTGAAATAAGCCTGTTGTTTAGTTCTTGAGAGAAATAGACGTCAAAAACTTTTATTTTTTAACGTAAAAAATTGTTAAAGCTTAAATTATCAAAGATAAAATGATGTGAAATGAAATTAATTAATGTTTATTAAGACTTCAAATAAAATGAAAGATAAGAGTTTTTCTTGTTTTTTACTTTAATAGGTAGCCGAAGCTATGCAAAAAATGCATGATCGCAAAAATATTGGTAAAATTACTTTGTTGCCTGATAAAGCTCCTAAGCCACAAGTAAGTGAGCTAAATTTATGTCATTTCAATAAATTAGCTCCTGATAATAAGACAGGAATGAAGTATGATATTTTCAGGTAAAAGTCTCTACGAATATATATAATCCTTGATATTTTTCAGGCAAAAGCATCCTCCAAAGATAAAGAGGGTAAATCTTTTTCGGGCGATAGTACGGATACAGATGCCAAGGATGAACAAACACCGCCTCCTTGTAAGTAATTATGTTTTTTTTTTATTTTTAAAGTGATTCAAAAAGTTTTCACAGTTTTCTTCCAATGTTAAAAAAATTCCCATAGAGAAACTATACTCTCACATTCTGCATAAAAGTAACTTATAAAATTGTTGTAATTCTATAAAATGGCTGAAAAATAATATCATATACTATCCAAGAAGTGTCTGAATGCTTCTAATTTTATTGGGAGATATTTATTCAAAAATAACTTTTTTCTGTAAGAAAAGCAACATTACTTCGGGCAAATAAATGACTTTGTATGACAGTGTTTCCCTAAGTGTGGTACGGGAACAGTTTAGCTGGGGTACGCGTTCTAATGCGAAATATCTTGCAACAAACGAAAATATCAAAATTTTTTATTTAAAAGCAAAGCTAGCCATGAAACGTATTTTTCTATTGGCTATTTTTTGCAGAGTTAACAGTTAATAATTAGCGGTGTCAACAGCCAGTTGTGATTTTTAACTTTTGTGCAATTTTCTTTATCACAGCAAAAACAATGTCATCCTTCACACTGATGCAAATAAACTTATTAACAAAACTTTGTACCGAAAAGAAAAATAAACATATCTTTAAAAAATACATTCATTTTTTTTATTATAGTGGTAGACAGCCAAACGAAAAATTTAGAAAGGGTAAACAAAAGCCATAAGTTTGGGAAACACTGTTGTATGAATTCAGAATATTTCGGTTATCGTTTTCTATTTTCTACTACAGTTTAAACTTTTTATTTTTATTTTTAATAAAACATTGAGACTTGAACATTATTTGATAAAAGAAGCACTGATTTACAGCAATTTTAAATTAAGTAAAATTTGATGGATAACACTGGGGGGAAAAAATTCTGTTGCATGAGATTTTTTGTAACGAATCTTGAATAATTTGTATCGATGATTTCAAATTTGCAATCGGTTTCTCTCTTTTTTAAATGACACTTTCAATCTATCTTTTATCGAAATATAGCAGCTTAAAAACCTTATATATAACAAGGTGTTACATAAATGGTGCGATAACCTTCTAGGGCAATTAGCAGTGTTCCCCTACCTTTTTATCACCGCGGACCTGTCAACGTTTGATAAATTTACCGCGGTCCGCTGGGGGGGGGGACGTTGATTGTTTATATTTTAGATTATTTTGATTTATTAATTTTAATTTAATTGTATTTAAACATGCCTTCAAAATAAAATGCAGTTACACCAAAAATTAAATATATAGTGATTTAACATTTTAACTTACTAGAACGTTAAATCAATGAGAACCCTGAGCTTGTTTCTTTACAATGGAATGAGACGGTTCCATCTGGGGGTAATCGGAGACTATGATACATTACAAACATTAAAAAAATTATGTCACTACCTTCGGGGGGCCCCCTTTTTTTTAATGAATAAAATTTTAATGGAACACAGATATTTTTAATTTGAGGTATAAACCTAGGAATTTTAATTTAGTTCAAATGAAATGGGGGGTCCGGTTATGGTCCGGTACTATTTGATCCACGGACCGGTACCGGTCCGCGGACCGGGGGTTGGGAAACACTGGTGTAAAAGATAGCAAATGGCGTTTAGAATAACAGAGGGAGAATAAAACTCTCGGGGATGTTTAACAATCATCACTTGACTTGTTCTAGGGATTAGCGGTTCTCTTTTTTTAATTCATCCCCCAGTCTCAAAAAGAGACATCAGAGGATCTTGATTTTTTTTTTTTTTTTTTGCACCCACGTGAGAAGGTTAAATGAAAACTTAGTTAGTATAAGCCAGAAAAAGTCCATACCGCTAGAGGGCATATTCAAGTGTTGCGAGCTTCGATAAACACAATTAAAGGATTAAATTAAAGTAAAAATCTCTTTAACTAATCAAGAGCTCTCATAAGAATAATTTATATCCATTTTATTTCGATTCTATTCATCACAACGAAATTTTATAATTAGTCAGATTTTGAAGCTTAGAAACAAAGTAACCTTACTGAATGTTAAATAGAGATTTCATATGTGTAATTAGAATTACATTTCTTTTTTTTCAAATGCTTGATTTGGTATTATAAATCATCCCTAAGTAAATAATCTGTTTTGGTTTTTATAAAAATTCTATTTTAAAGCAATGAGGTAGTGGAGTATTTAATTCTGAAAACACGTCAGTAAATCATGGAGACCATTTCATGCAATTGAAAAATTAAATCCTACAGAAATTAATTATAAAAAAAGGATTTTTTTCCGGGTTTGGGGACTGTAAAAATTAGGGGAAACTGTAATAAATGCCAGTGCAAGTAGTGACTGCTAGTAAACATTTTATCAGTCAATCAGCACAAGAGAATACGGTTGAAAAAATTTCTTGATCAAACATACATTGGGATAACCTTTGGATTTCAGACAACTTAGTCAATAGGTTGAGAATTTTTTTTATTTATACCAATCAGCAGAGAGGCCTTTAAATAAGGCAAGTTGACGTTAACTTTTTTACTGCCCATATTAGATGAAATGCGTTTTCATTTTTATGTTCGTATTTACTTATTTTATTTGAATATAAAATAAATTTTACAAAGATTTGAACTTTTTCTTTGTGTTTTAATTATATTTAGTTTTCGACGTCATTTTATTTGGCAGGGTGTTGCAGGTAAACACTTTTGACGACAAATAAAAGAGGCCAATTAAATTAGAGGGCACTTCTAAATACGCACTTCTAACTTTACTTTTTTTTTGGTATTTTTTGGATAGACGAGAGCAAGCGAGAAGTAGCTAAAAAATGTAGATCTCCATAAATTATTTTTATTATTTTTTTTTTTAATTTTCTTTCTGTCTTTAAACACATAAAAACTGAATAAAATAAAATAATAAAATTTAAAAATGAAATTAAATATTGTTTGTGAATTTCCCAGAGCCCTGTTAATTGAGAAGTACTTTGTTTTTCGTAAAGGGGATTTTCTTAAATTACGATATTAAAGTATGTATGCATGAATTATAGTATATTTTTCAGAACAATTATCACAAAGTGGTAAACTTTCTACTTTTGTTGGGATTCATCCAGTTTAGCTAAATTTATACCTTAATGTATAATTCTTTGTTTTGTAAATTTGATTTAAAATTATTTTGCCCACCATTAAATGCAAATGGTTTAAAAGTTCATGCGAAACACCACTTTGTTGCAGTTCTCATCTGGTAAGAATTTTAAAATGTTGGCAAAATGATCAAAAATTCTTAAGACTTTAGTGGTGAATTGTCTTAAAGCATTTTATTTAACACGCTGAATGCCTTGGGTGGTCACCGGTGACCAGCACTGAGTTTGTCCGTCCCACCACGGGGGTCACCGGTGAATCCAAGATTATTAGAAACACATAATTTTTTTTTATATTATTATCGTTACTAAAATGGTTTGAAGAAATTAATGCAATATGGAACACAAAGAAATAGTTTTATTTATACACACAGAGATGCCAACTTGCTCTGGACAACGAATACATATTTTCAAGTGGCAGTTTATTAATTGTGATTCTTGGTTTAATAAATTTAATTCGGTAGATTTTTGTCCACCGCTATTTATAAGCAATTCGTAAGCTTATATAATTCGCCACTTTTTTCGGATATTTCATACCTAACCTTTTGAAAAAATAGCAGAATCAGTCTAATATTTGCAAATATAGTTTGTAGTTATAGAGCCGACTAGTCTGTGTAGGGGTCAGGGAACTGCTCTTGCATCAGAAAGGTATGGATGTTCTTTCCTTCTCTGTACTATCTGTCCTTACTGTGGGAGCGACGTTGGCCTACCTAATATGGTGCCCCTGGCCAACGAAATAGCCCTGTTCGTAATATGGCCAACGAAATCGCCCTGCAGATGCTTGAATTGGCGGATGTTAATACAGGTGGGCATTAGGAAAAAAAAAGTTTGTAGTTATTGACCGTTTGGCCAGATGGGCTAGCCATGCAAAATTAGCATGGCATTTAACGCGTTAATTGTACACTTTACTATGAAATTATTTTTAAAAAAGCTCAGTAGTTGGCTTTCCTGTATTAATATGACCTCCATTAGATTTAGGTAGTATCCTATAACATCCCATGAACTGTTTTAAAGTTTACGACTGTCTTAGGGGACAAGAATTACGTCCTTTACTCCTTTACTTGATCCACACGTTGAATGCCACGCTAATTTTACATGGCTTGCCCGTCTGGCCAAACGGTAAATAACTGCAAACTAAATTTACAAATTTGACAGATTTTTCTAGTTTTTTTAAAGGTTTCGCATGACATATCTTAGAAAAGTGGTGAATTATACGAGCCTTCAAATCGTTTAGAAATAGTGGTGGATAAAAATCTACTAAATTGAATTTATCAAACCAAGTATCACATTTAATAAACTACCACTTGAAAATATTTATTCGTTGCCCGGAGCAAGTTGGCATCGCTGTGTATATAAATAAAACTATTTTCGTGTATTCTATATTGCATTAATTTCTTTAAGCCATTTTAGTAAAGATAATTTGATAAAAAGCATTGAGAATTTACTCGAATTATATGTTTCTAATAATCTTGGCTTCACCGGCCACTGGTGACCCCCATGACATTCAACATGTTAACTTATCATTAGAGCAGTGGATACTCCCCCAATCTATAACAGAACTCTTAATCGATAAAATAACTTTTTTAAGTAAATTTTGAATAAATTTTCTGCAATTCAATAAAAGAGGGTAAATTTTATAGTTCTATATCATGTTATACGCTGTCAGTCAGCTGTTTTTCGCAGCCTATGTGAAAGGTCAGTATCAGCAAGCTGTGGCAGACGCAGCCTAAATGTAATTTCAGTGTCAGCCACCGCGGTGGCTGACTCGGCCTAAATGGAAAGTCCAGTGTCAGCCACTGATGGCTGACGCTGCGCTCAACGTGTTAATTGCCTAAGCAGTCAACACAAGTTATTGAATTGCAAATCGAAACATTCCTGTGACATATGCCACTCATAGCATAATACACTAATTCATAAAGAACGCGAGACTATAAATAACTCAGATGTTTCGATTTCTTCTTTTCACGGTCATGACCTCAATCCTGAGCAGCAGTGTTTAATATTCAACAAAAAGAATTTGTTTCTGCTTCTTTATCTTGCATTAATTCGAAAAATGAAACAGCGAGCCTTCCGACTATTTTAATTTGGGTTTTAAGTCCTTTAAATTGATCTTATATGCAATGTAGAGCGATATTAGATTCAGGCAGCATGTCGAATATTTGTACAGCTAAACTCGCTAATAAATTAGGAGTACCGCAAGAAAGAATGAATTTTCAGGTTTCGAGTTTGGGCAGAAACGAAACTACAATAAGATCAAAAATACAAGCTACAATTCCTAGTCCTAGTGTTTTAATTTTATTGGGCACCTGGGCCGCGAAGCGGACCCTATCCCATCAATCTGGAATTTTAGAACAGTTTTGGTTGAGCAATGAGGTAAGCAGGCAATGGAGTTGCTTTTATGAATGTTTCAAACTCTTTGCTTGAATAACTAAATGGAATCAAAAATAAATTGAGCAGCTTGCTCTAAACTGTGTTTGTTTGATTTTGGAGTTGTTCAGAATTGTATCAGCATGAGTAAACGTTATTTTCAGAAAAGTTGATGAAATTATTTGTTTTGATAGTTATGATATGAGGCGTCGGAGGTGAAATGTGCAGCTATTGGTCTGTAGTTTTTATCTTTGATATAATTTTCAAATTGAAAGATTTCATTAAAATTTGCTGTTTTACATTCTATGGCTTTATCGAAAAAATCTGCGTTTAGCTTGTATATATGCTGTGATAGAGTTGGTATTTTGAGGTCTGCATGTATATTGGTATTCCGGATGAACCATCTTGAATACCAATATACATGCTATTATACATGCATGGTTATTTTTCTAAGGATCTTGTTTTGGCATTGGTTTAATTTCTTCAGTAGATGTTGAGGTATCGTTGTCCAGGCAGGTGAGGCATAGGTAAGTATTGGGCGGATCATTGCTGTATATAGTAGCTTCTTTAGTTTAAGTGACATATTCTGATTATATATTAATGGTTGTATGGCTATTATTGCTGCATTTGCTTTATCTATTGTGCTTTTGATGTGATCATTCCAGGTGAGTTTGCTATTGATTATAAGGCCAAGATAATTTGCTTTTTTAACTATTGGTATTGGTATGTTGAACATTTTTGGTTGAAGTTGTGGAAGTATTTTAATTCTTCTTTTTTGTATAATTAATATTTGTGATTTTCCAGCATTTACTGCAGTTTTCCATTTTAAGCACCAGTCTTCTATTTCGTCTATGTGGTCTTGTAGTTTTTGAAGAGCATGATTTGGGTTTCTGGATTTAATAATAATACCGGTATCGTCTGCGTAATAGGCTGTTATGCTGTTATAATCGGCTTTGTTTATAGGAAAATCATAAGTGTATAATATGTATAGTATCGGTCCCAGAATGCTGCCCTGTGGTACTCCGGCTGTGATGTTTCTCTTTGTGGATTTTTTGTTTTTGATGGTGATTTGAAATGTTCTATTAGAAAGATAGCAGGATAGGAGTTTGATTATGCCGGGTGGAAAATTCAGTTGTATGAGTTTATATATTGTACCAGTGTGCCATACTTTATCAAATGCTTTGGATATGTCAATCATCAGGAGGGCTATTGTTTCTTTATTTATGATTGCTCTGCCAGTATAGTCTATTATTCGGCCAAGCTACAATTCGTAATGGTAATAGCTCTTTTTTAAAAACTCTTGATTTTTTAGTGGTATCCAAAATCACCGATTTTCTTCCTGTTACATCCTTCAGAGTAGATAAGTTAGGAATTCCGCAACAATTGGCAGATCCTAATTTCACTGTAACGGGAAGAATAGATATGCGTTTAGGAGCGGATGCACTTTTTGAAATTATCAAGGCTCGAGATATCCGCGTTTCAAACAGTGATTTGGTGTTTCGCAATACTGTTTTTGGATATATTGCAACTGGAGCAATAAATACCCGCACTCCAGAAATTCACTGCAGATTCATAACCACACAATTAGAAGTCAAAGACTGCTTAGAAAAATTCTAGAGAATAGAGGACATAGACGATAAAATAAAAATTCAGAGTGAAGAAGAAACGTTTTGTGAATCACATTTTCAGAATACTTATCGCAGAGATGAGCGTGGACGATTTATCGTACAGATGCCAGTTAAGGACGTTGAGCGTTTAGGAGAGTCCAAAGACTTAGCCGTGCGACGTCTGAATTAACTATGGAAAAGATTATCTAGAAATGGAGAAATGCAAGATTTAATCAAATCATTTATGCAGGAGTACTTAGACATGAATCATATGGAAAAATATGATGATAATGAAAGCTATTTGTCAGGTAGTCAAATTACCTATTACCTCCCACATCACGGTGTTTATCGTCCTGAGAAGACAACCACTTAGTTACGTGATGTGTTCAACTCTTCATCAAGTACCTCAATAGGTGTAAGCTTGAATGATGTCATTTTGAAGAGGGACGTGAACGAGTACATTTTCGAAATCATGATCCGATTTCGTAAACATAAATACGCTTTCACGGCAGACATCCAAAAGATGTTTCGACAAATCAAAATAGATCCATCGCAGCTTGATCTTCTAAGAATTGTTTGGAAAGATGCTGAGTACGCAAAACCTGTAGCATTCAGACTAGAGACAATCACTTACGGAACTGCTTAGGCTCCATTTCTCGCAATCAAAATTCTCAAGCAGTTGGATAAAGATGAATTACGATTTCCACTGGCATCATTAGTTCTTTTGGAAGATATGTACATGGATTACATTGTTTCAGGAGCTCAAAGCTTAGAAGGTGCTCAGAAATTACAACAACAGCTGAACGATATTCTAGCAACTTGTGGAATGTCTCTTGATAAGTGGAACTCTATTTCAGAGGAGTTAAGGGACAGTTTACCTATAGGTGTCCCAGCAGAGCATGATTTTGCATCAGAAGTTGATGCGAGCGTTAAAACTTGGGGTAAGGTGAGGTGGCGCGGGTGTAAGGTGGAATTCAATTGAGGATCAATTTACATTTAAAGTGTCCATCCCAAAAACGACTACCAAATTCACTAAGCGTGAAGTGCTGAGTTTTATAACAAGACTGTATGACCCATTGGGTCTTTTACAACCTGTCATCACGAAAGCAAAGATGTTTCTCCAAAAATTTGGGTACATAAACTGTCGTGGGAAGATCAACTTCCACCACAAATCGCAAGTCAGTGGCTTAATTTTGCATCTTCTATGCGAAATATAGAAACTATTCGCATTAATAGATTCATTTTAACTGACTTTTTCTCAAAAACTGTTTTAATGAGTTACTCTGATGCTTCGGAATTAGCGTATGGAGCTGTAGTTTACATGTATTGTCCAGGTCAAGCTGAATCAAACACTTATCATCTTATTGCGAGCAAATCTCGTGTTGCACCCATTAAAGTCATTTCTATACCACGTTTAGAGCTATCAGCTTGCTTACTTCTTTCTCAACTTCTAAGAAAGATTTATAATTATCCTAAAATGAACATTGACTAAATCATTTTGCATGCAGACCCGACCATCGCACTAGCATGGATTAAAACGCCAGCCCACCAGCTTAAAACCTTTGTTGGAAACCGAGTCTCCAAGATACAAATTGTTTTGTTATCTAGTGGAAGTTCCGGCTACCGTTGCTGGATTTAACTGTGCTATATTCAAGTGGAAAACAGTTTTATCATCTGTGAACCATTAGTAAACAACAGTTCAATTTAAAAGTGTCAACTTTAGAAAATATTACAATTTGAAGTATTTACTTTCGTAGACTATAAATTTTGATAGAAGATAAACAAATTCAAGAAAAAATAAAACATGATAAACATAACGTTGGCGGTGACATGTTTAGGCTGGTATAATCTTATTTTAGATAAAATGGTGCTATTTATTTCTGTATCCTTCTATCAAGTGGAATATTTAACAAAGAGACCAGCCGCTCCACGTTCTTACAAAGATATTTTTAAATTGATTGTTGATATTGCGTCATCTCAGTTCATTCAGACGTTATTTTGCAGGTTCAACCATCACCAAAGCCTTCGCACAGTTTTCTATGAGTAATCTGCGCAGACTATTTAAAAAGTGTTCCAGTTATGCGTATGAACCAAATTTTTTTAAGAGTAATTGAAAAAAAATTATCATGTATATATATGAGAATTGAATTTGTGTTGGTTGACAAGTAAATAAAACAAACCAATCATATTCATAAATTACACACAAATGTTTAGATTTATATATGCTACCAAATGCTTAATTTTACTTAATTTTGTATTAAATGGCTCTTTCGTAGATCGGACTCCCTCTAAAAAACTGTGTAAAAACATTCAGTTTCAAGAGTGGCGAATTTTAATTTCGACTACATATACAATTACATATACATGGGGGTGAGTAAATTAATTTTAAATCAACAATCATACATTATAAATAACATGAATTTGTGCTACCACTTGAAAATAATTGCCCACAAAACACAGCATTTTTGATTTTTGCAAGATTCCCTATGGTCCAAAATAATTCAATAGTGGTGGTAAATTTGTAAATAATAGCTTTTTTAATTATATTTCAATATCAAATAACAGTAGGTAAAATTTGAAGGCCTACTAGGACAGTAACTAATTTATAAACCTATAAAGGCCTGTATGAGCCCTATATAGAGTGTTCCAATGCACACGTCAAAAGTAATTTAAAAACACATGTTTCAAATTCATATTTGTAATTTATTTTTTTAATTGATACAATATATTGTAAGGTATGAAATATCATATATGGTTCGCGCATGGTAAGTGTATCTGGTTTTGGTGGCAGTCACGCAGCTGCCGTATGAGTAGCCAATACATGTAGTTCAGATAGCGATAACCCTGACCTGTCAGTTTCCCTACTGAGTTGAATATATGGTATGTGAGAACAAAATTCTTTGAAAATCGAGAAATATCTATCTTTCAAATATGCCATAGTAAGTAAAGATTTAAAGCGTTTAAAACCGTGGTTTCCAACCCATAGGCCGAGACCCACAAATAGACTGGAAATAGTTTGGTAATGGGCGGTGGACGCTTAACACTAAAACTATCCAATCTCAGTCCAGATATTCACTCTGTGCTGCTTATAAACGTAAATGTTTTCTAATTATAATCAACACTAAAACAAGTATCTCATAGAACAAACTCTTTTACTATCACAGTGTACACAAGATATATATAAAATATGTAGCCAACAAAAGAATAATGTAGGGAATAATATAAGAAATAATCACTGCACCTGCGTTCACGCACTTGCGTCTGGAACATCCTCCCCTCCCTGATCAACCTCAAGAGGAATGATCAGTTGAACAGGTCGGGAGATTTTCTTGCCATCAGAACGTAAAGTACAAAACGCACTTACACACTTACAGGTTACTTACCAGACACACTTACAGGAGATTTTCTTGCCATCAGAACGCAAAGTACAAGACACACTTACACACTTACAGGTTACTTACCAGACACACTTACAGGTCGCAAGTTGAACAGGTCGGGAGATTTTCTTGCCATCAGAACGTAAAGTACAAGTGCGGACTTTTTCATCGCGTCCTTTAATTAGTCCGGTTACCAATGCTCTTTTCCACGTATGTCGTGGTCTTACATCTTCGTGAAGTAATACTATGTCTCCAACACGAACATGAGATGATTTTTGAATGTTACGAACTTGGTGGAAAGATCTTAATTGCAATAAATAGTCCTTTGACCATTTCTTCCAAAATGCGTCTAATAAATCCTGTTGTTGCTTGTACAATTTTGTCAGATTTCTATTAGATGCTACAGGCTGTGAAGGTATGGTTGTAAGTCTTTTACCGGTAAGAAAATGGGATGGTGTTAATGTTTCTTCAGGATCATCATTTCCTTGCTCATAAGCTAACGGTCGACTATTTAATGCGGCTTCAACACCAACTAATGCTGTAGAAAGACCTTCTTCATCTAACAAGGTTCGACCTAGGGATTTTCGCAAACATCTTTTTGTTAGTCCGATCAAACGTTCCCACCATCCTCCCCACCAAGCCGCTCGTGTAACAATAAATTTCCTCTTAATTCCCGTCTGGGCATAATATTGCTGAACTTTTGACGATGTCAAGTTGTCCCATAAAATGGATAGCTCTTTATTAGCGGCATGGAAGGTAGTGGCATTGTCAGTGTATATTGTATGAGGGATTCCTCTTCTCCCTACAAATATTTTTAAGGCCATGAGAAATTTGTCAGTAGTGAGATCTGAAACTAGTTCAACATGTACGGCACGAGTAGTTAAGCAAGTGAAAAGTGCGATATAGACTGTATTTAAAGGTTTCAAGTTACGAACATAAAGTGGGCCAGCGAAATCTATGCCAATAGTAGTAAATGGAAGACAAGGTGTAATTCTGTCCCTTGGTAAAGGAGCTACGATTTGTTGACTTATTTGTTGCCTGTGAGAGTTTACAAGGTAGACATTTATAGAGCACTCGTTTGATGGCTTCACGTCCTCGTATTATCCAGAAGTTGGAACGAATCTCTGAAAGTACTATTTGAACATTGAAGTGATGAAGCTTCACATGTGTGTAGTATATGAAAAGATGTACAAAAGGATGAGAGCCATCAAGAAGCAAAGGGTGTTTTTGCTCATTTTTGAGCTATGCAAACTGTAATCTACCTCCTAATCGCATTAGATTTTCTTGAAGAAATGGGTTAAAACGGCAAATTTTTGAAGATTTTGGCAAAGGGGAATTATTTTGTAAAGCGTTTAGCTCTGCCGAAAAGCATTGCTTTTGCACTATTAGAATCCAATAGTCCAATAGTCCAATAGTTTTTTTGCTGTGTTAAGCTCATCACATGTGAGATCAATAGAAATGCGATGCTTGAATCGACAGTTATATAAGAAGCGAAATATCCATGTTGCAACTCTAAGAAGTTTCATATATGAACTGAAGCGCGATATATCAATAAGAGGTTGGTAAGAAGTTATCAATAAAGATTGAGAAGCTGGTTTACGTAGTTCAGCATGAATATCTGGATTAGCGTCACTCAGTTGTTTTGAAGGCCAAAACTTTGATGATTGTGTTAGCCAGGTTGGTCCTAGCCGCCAAAGATCCAATGATTTAATTTCTGTTGGTGCAACACCACGAGACAAGTGGTCGGCAGGATTTTCATTGCCAGGACAATGCCGCCGTTGTGTTGGATTTCTGTAATTGAGAATTTCGTTCGTTCGGTTTCAGATAAAAGGTTTTCCAACGATTTGTATCACCTTGTATCCAATTTAAGACAACTGTTGAGTCACTCCAAAGTGTCGCTGTGTTCCTATCCAGTTTAGTTTCTGTACAAAAATAATGGAGTAATCGAGCACCCAATAATTCGGCTAACAGCTCTAAGCGGGGAAGTGTTATTCTTTTCAGAGAAGAAAGCCTATTACTACTGCAAACCATTCGAATATGAAATTTAGTATCTTCTGTGAATCGTACGTATAACACTGTTCCGTAAGCGCGTTCCGAAGCATCGCAGAGTACGTGAATGGTAACATCAGAAGATATTCCAATCCATCTGGGGATTCGAATGTTGTTTAAATTTGGTAAGTCTATCGTCCATTTTGACCACCTTGATGCGATAGATGGGGGTAAAAGTTCGTCCCAGTCAATACCACATAGCCATGTATCTTAAAAAAGAGAATTTTTTCTACTACTGTAGATGGTGAGAAAATTCCCGAGTGATCAAAAATCTTTGAGATTGTTTTCAGAAGTAAGCGTTTAGTGACCGGTTCCTTAAATAAATCATGGTCATGCTCCTTAATATTTTGATGAAACGTATCGTCTTCTGTAACCCAATTAACACCTAAGACTTGAGTCTTACATTTAAACTTTATTTTTTCTTTCTTCCATTCGTTTTTCAAAACTTGTGAGTTGGTACCCCATTTTGCTAAAGGAAGGCTTATAAGACTCGGGAGTTCTCGCATTTCATGAAATAGGGTTTTCGCTTCGATTTCTGAATCTACTCCCACAACGAAATCATCCTTGAAAATATTGCCTTTTAGATGTTTAGCTGCTGTGGGATAAATGTTGGAGTACATGCAGGATAATTCGTCAAGGGTAGCTGAAAGAAGGAATGGACTGCTGGTTAATCCAAAGGGCAAACGTGTAAATTGCTGACCACAATTTCATTCTCTAACTGCAAATATCCATCACCATTTTTCCTAGTTTTGAACCACAAAAACTTAGTAGCACATCTGTCTTTTTCCCACATGGTTAATTGTAAAAAAGCCTGACTTCCATCACTAATAAGTGCTTGTTTGTGAAGACGAAATCGTAATAAGGTGGCTAAAATTTCTGGAAGTCAGTTAGGACCTTGTTCTAGAACATCGTTTAATGATAGATGGCCTGGTGTGTAAGAAGAGGCGCAGAACACTATTCGTCCCTTAATTTCTGCGTTTTTCTCTTTAATGACTACATGATGGGGTATGTAATAGCTTTTTTCTTCCTTATCATGATTATCCGGTGCTATTTCAACTTGCCTTTTGTCTATGTAATCTTCCATGAGTGTAACATACATTTCCTTTGAGCTAAGATCTGTTTGGAGCTTCTTGCACAATGTATTGAAGCGTTTTGATGCTACGTGATAGTTATTTGAAGAAAGAGAAACATCTTTCTTCCAAGGTAAACTAACAACACGACGATTTTCTAGGACTTCATAAGAACTGCGAAAGTCTTCCAATATTTCAGAATTGCGAATGGACATTTCTCTGTCTTGCATGGCTTTAATACCTAAAGTATCTAAGTCCCAGAATTTCCTAACTCGATCATCCAAAGTATATGGTAATTTGATGCTAATTTTATGAACTGACGATAAAGAAGCGACAGATGTATGGGATCTGGATCCAGACAAAATCCAGCCAAAGACTGATGGAATGAGCACAATTGTTTCCGAAAGTCTGAAAGGAATCTCAGAATTCACCACCGTCCAGTAATAATCTGTACTAATGAAAACTTCTATAGGCATCTCTTGCATAGTTATTCGGATCAGCAAGCCTAATTTTTTTCTTGTGAGCCGTAGAAGCAATCTCTAATGGAACTGATGGGTGAACTTCATATTTATTAGGACTTTCAAATGCATGAAGATAAATTTCTGACTGATTCCAAATACTTGATAGTTTAAATCTTACTTTGCGTCTCGACTGAGCCTAATTTGATGATGATTCGAATGCATGAATTTCAAGTGAATCAGAGCTAATGACATCTAATTTTAGGTAGTCTACAAGATTTGAATGAATGAAACTGGTTTGGCTCCCACAATCTAAAATGCATCTTGTAAGCTTAGTAATACCAGTTAGGCCAGTTATATATACTCTAGCGGTCTGTAAGTGAGTAAAATTAGGTGTACGAGTATCTGTGTTATTTGTAGAAATAGAGTGGCTAGGTTGATTTGAACTGTTATTTCTACAAATAGAGACATGGTGCTTCTTTTTGCATCTTATACAGAACGCTTTATCTTTTCGAAGGCAATTTTTTATTCTATAGCCACGATTAGTACACAGGAAGCATCTACCAGAGGTTTTTAATTTTGGGCTTCGGGTATCGATATCAGTTATATTCGTACAATCTTGCTGCCAGTGACCGTTAATTTCACAGAAGGCGCAAAATGGAGATGGTTTTTTAGTCAGGTTAGTCTTCTTAGAATTCACATGCAAGGCTGCTGTAGATGTCTTAAATGTGTATTCAAAGTTTTGCTCACCTCGAATTTTTAGTGTTGTGAGAGCACCTTCTACTTCTTCAGATAAATATTGCACTAGTTTATTCATATCACCTTCCGATATTTTCTCTCTTTTTGCGTAAATAATCTATCGTCGACAAATATCATCCGGAAAGGCACGTAAAATGCTTGGAGCCAAAAGGCGCCCGTAAGAGTTGATATCCTCCCCTAAAGCCGTTAAAGCGTTTAGTCTTCTGTTGCATTCTATAAATAATTCATTCAATGCAATAGGAGTGGGATTACGTATTGGCGAAATATTTTCCAAATAGTCTAAATGTGCTTGAATTATTCTGTTTTTGTCACCTTATCGATTTTGAAAAAGTGCTTTTGTAGTTTCATATGTGTCGGCACTAACACTGATTCCGTCAACTAAACGTCTTGGTTCATCTTCTAAATATCCTCGCAAAAACTCATGTTTATCAATTAATGATGAACTATTATTATCGTTAATAGAAGATTTAAATTGTTCCCAGAAACACTGCCATTGTTCAATATCACCTCGAAAAGTATCGAGTTTAATAGTAGGAAGTTTCACTGTGTACGATTGAGAAACGGGTAATTGCATAACGGGTACTTGTGTAACAGGTATTTAAGAAACGGTTACTTCTGGCGATTGCAACGTATTAGATTCAAAATTAGTTCTACTACCAAATATTTTTTTTTGCTTTAAAGATAGAGAGCTCGGCATTATCCACGTATTCCTCAATTTGAATAATATCATTGTCATAATCACCATCTGTTAATAAACTATGAATGCCATTATCCAATTTCTTCATTTCTAACAAGTAATCGGAAAGCCGATGACTAATATATTCGACATTTTCATTTAAAGTGTCAGAGGTTGCAGAAAGATCAGAATTTAATTGCGTAATAAATCGAGTAACATTACCTCGCACTGTTCTTCTTTTTCTTTTCAAAAGTGCCAGACTATCGCCAAGTTCTTTTTCGTTTTGTTTCTCCATCATTGAGTAATACTGATGTTTGACGTTTCGTTAGTTTTTAAAAGAGTGACTGCGTAAATTATTCATCTGATTCGTACTTAATTTTAAACCGAGTTGTTTCGGCACCAAAATGTGTTGGTTATAAACGTAAATGTTTTCTAATTATAATCAACACTAAAACAAGTATCTCATCTAACAAACTCTTTTACTATCACAAGTGTACACAAAATATATATAAAATATGTTGCCAACAAAAGAATAATGTAAGAAATAATATAAGAAATAATCACTGCACCTGCGTTCACGCACTTGCGTCTGGAACACACTCTCTTCTTAAGGACAAAAAGTGTAGAAATTACATTTTATCATATATATATATATATATATTATTATTATTATTATTATTATTATTATTTTTAAAACTTCTATCACATGTTTTTGAGTTTTCTCAGAGTTCTGACAGTTACGAATTTTTATTCGTAGAATTATTCTATATATTTAACAGTTAGTGCGTCTCAGAGTTTTCTTCTCTTTTTTTTAATCTGCAAATTTGATAGTCCGCGCAGCTAGACTTGTGGGGAAACGGTATCTTAGTAAAAGACGGTTCATTTGTAACATTCTAAAGTTAAATTCTTGAAAAAAACAAGAACGAAAGTCTAGCTTAAAATGGTGTTATGGACAACTGCTGATATAGAATTTCAGTTTTTAATCACCAGGTCAATAAATAAGATGTCTTCATGTAGGGAAAAGATGCCATCCATGTAAAGAACTTGCTGCTATTGTTAAAGCATGTTGGCACTAATTCACTAAATCGTTACTTAGACTAAGTCTCCTAAGTTGTTTTATTATCAAAAGGTATGTTTTATTCCAGATTGCATGTGTGATAATGTAGAATGTTTGAGAGATTCTTCTGGTGTATTGAAATGTGTCTGCTTAACAGAATAATAACTTTATGATTCTAATCGTTGCAAAGGTAAACTATAAATTCCACATATTTTTAAAAGGTAAAAATGAATAGCTTTATGATAAAATTAAAACAGAAACAATTTTCTGCGAAATTCTAAATGAATTTTTTTGCCAGAATATTTATCTTCATTTCGCTGAAGCTAATTTGGCTGCTTTATTAAATATATATATATATATATATATATATTTCTAGTGTTGTTTTTGACCTTACTAAACCCATGCTAAGATAGCTAGTGTAGATCCGTCCTAAAATTAAATTTTTGAAGAAGTCAGTTTTCGAATAATAGTTTTTTTAGACATAATAGTTTTTAGAATGCAAATGAAATTAATTTGATAGTATATAATAACGAAGTATTTTTTATAAAATTAAAAATAATTATTTTTATATGTCTAGTCTGCCTTTGTGGTCCAGGAGCAAGCTGTACTTTTAAGAAAGTTTTTTTTTTAAAACGTATGTAAACTGTATTTGCCCTGAAGGTACAAAAAAGGGAGCTTATGAATGTTGTGAAGGTTACCAATAATTTTTTTCTCATAATAATGCGTACATTTTCCACGGTTGTTATTTTTATGGTGATACACTGTCAGTTACCAAAAAAACCAATAGTAAATTTTACTTTCAGTGAATTCAAGCAACATTTTTCAGATAGATGTTTCCAGACTAGTTTTTATTATTATTTTTTAGTCTTTATTAATCTTTTAATGTTTTTCAAATTATAATGATTTTTATTCACCAAAACTTATTCTAATCAACCTTATTATGTTTGTTCAACATTTATAACGCATGCCTATAATCTTCAATAAATCTCAAGGATGTAATGGCTTCGGTTTTTTATTCTGTGATTACCAATCATACAGATCTTAACGTCAGAAGATATCTCATTAATCGATGCATTTACAAAAATATAGTTCACACAAAAAACTTATATGCTTCATCAAGTATGCCATGCTTATTCCTTCTTTAGGTAATAGGGATATGCATCTGATTCTTGAAGCAAGAATATAATAATGGTTAAAACATTTAGAACATTATTTTTGAAATTATTGATAATTTTTTTTATGGATGAAGTTCAAGATATAAATCAAGAAGTTCAGATTTTTTTTGTTTCAAACTTTTTGTATGTACAAAATGTTCGAAAACTGTGTTTCACTTACCATAACCACCACTAATGACATACTAAAAAAATCATAACTTATTTTAAGCTTATGTTTTTATATGTCAAGCTGTGATATCAATGATTTTATATTTTGTACATATTTTTACCTATACGGGACCCCTCATTTCCTCAGTTCGAAGTTCAGCAACATAAATTTAGTAACCTTATATCGGTCCTACATTAGAAGGCATTTTTCATTACATTAGATGCATCTTCCGTCGTAGAAGTTCGGTATCTGTACAGTGTATCAAATAAATAAATAAATAAAAAGAAAAAAAGCGGACTACCCTCAATAACGTTTGATATAATGATCAGATATTGACGTTCTAGAACTCTTCTCTTAATGATACGAGAGGGTGATTTCAAACATGCTAACTTATAAGTGCAGGCGATATTTTAAGTAAAGAGATGAAACACAAAAACGATCTTTTTCCGTATGAACATACCTTTTTTTCTACCGACTTTTATTTCTTACTCCCAAAATATAGGGGGTAACGGCAATTTGGGGAATATGGGCCCCATAATTTGGTCAGGTGAGTGCTCCAAATTTTGTACCCCTCAACGTTAATTTTAAATTTTGCAAATTTCGCGGTATTTCGAGAATTTTTCAAGTAAATTGAAATTTTTTTATACCCAATTATAAAATTCGCTCACTCAAAGATAATTTCTTGCAAAAAATAAATTTTACCAAATATGCATCATTTGCTTAAGAATAATTAAAAAGATTTTGTATCGTTAGGTATACAATTTCTTACAGTATTTTAAGGAAGGTAAAATCGGTCGAATAGTTCCTGAGAGATTGAATTTCAAATCGAAAAAAGATACTTAAATTTCAATTTTTCGGGAACTGTACATATGCAACATAAAATTACATGCTTTGAAATGGGGCAAAAATAGCGGTGGAATTCAATTTTTTTCAAATTTCATTTTTTTTTACCATTCTTAAATAAAATTTCAAAAAAATAACTAATAATTACTAAAAGTTAATTTTTGCATGGAATTATCTTTGGATAAACGAATTTTATAATTGTGTGTAAACATTTCTCAAATCACCTAAAATTTTTCGAGATATAGCGAAATACGCAAAAAGTAAAATTATCATTAAGTGGTCTGAACTTCGGAGCGCTCTCCTAACCAAACTATTGTGGCCATATTTCCCACATTGCATGGGGGTTAAAAATCCATCTGAAAAAAAAAAATGTTTATTCAGAAAAGGTCCATTTTTGTGGCTGATTTCGTTGCTTGAAATATCGTTTATACTTATTAGCATATTTGAGGTCACCCCCTCAAGCTATTAAGATTGAGTCCTAGAACGTGAATTAGATCAAAAGTTATTCAGGTCCGGTCCATTTAATCTTGCCCACTATAGATATTTTTGTCTGACTTTTACTCATTTAAGTGATAGTTAAAACGAGAAACTATGCATTTGTTCTCATAATCTCAGTCTCATATTAACTTATTATTTAAATAAATATGATTACAATAGTTCGATGCGCAGATATACTTTATTTGTGCATACTTTTTTTAAAAGTGTTTTTCTCAGAGTTTCGAATTTATGAAACGTGTGACTACATATCATCGTGTAAAACAGCAAATTTAGTGAACCATTTCTTCAGTTTTATGAGTATCAAACGCGGCAAGGTGAGCAGAAAGTCAAATGACGTGTATGTAGATATCCCGAGCCAGCAGCCTAAAAATCCACCAATGGTGCTGAAGAGCTCAACATTCTATAAACAAAAACAGAAACAAATTAATTCTCATTTGAAAAAAATAATATTTATTTTTACGAAAGAAATACTTTTTAAACAGGTAAGAAAACAAATATTTAATGAGAACATGAATTCAAAAAGACATTCGAATTACACGAACAATGAAATACTCTTTATTATTTAGAGGAATCTCTAACCACGCAAGTCCTGTCGTAGTGGATTGATCGTTAAGACGCTGTTTCCAGGAGAACACCGAAGTCAAGCATCGCTGGTTGCGGTTAGTACGCGTTTGGGTGACAATTTGGATCCTTCTGCGACGGGACCGAGGATGTCAATAATTGGTCCTCGGTAATCTGTTCCAATTTAAAGACCTCGTCTTCGTGTGTAGGTCGTTAGGCTACCGAAGTGCTGGTGCCTTACACTCTGTCTAGGATCAAAATTGTGATGACTTGTCTCCGTATCCTCTGCACGGATATTTTCCAGACAGTCGCGAATAGCCCATTGTGCAGGTGCATCTCTAATATGACGTAAACTACAACTATGCAAACAAATTTGTTACTCAGTATAATTTGGAAAAGGTTTACTGTCATCGGGAACAATAAATCCTTCGAGACAGAAAAAGAAATACACGAAAAGATTATCACGATTAAAGGTAATCGTGATTACAAGTAATCATAATTTTTGATTACATCAGAGAAGAGCAAAAATGTAATCGATTACATTTTTCATTTACAGTAATCAATTACTTGTAATCATAATTACAAATTTTGATTACAACTGTAATCATGATTACAATACTCAATTACAGTAATCAATTACTTGTAATCATGATTTCAAACATTCTTATTTTTGATTACAACTGTAAGCGTGATTACATAACCAATTACTGTAATCAATTACTTGTAATTGTGATTGCAAGTTATCAAGATATATGATTACATGTGTAATTTCAAAATTACAAAGCTACGAAGTTGAATATTAGTAGCTGTAAACCCAAAATTGGGTCGCTTGTTCAACGACGGTTATAAAATTAATTCCGTTATTATTGTCAGTACATGTGGGCTATTATGAAGTATGACCAGGTCACTGATAATTCGAATTCCATACACTCATATTTATTCTATTATAGCTTTAATGTAAAGTAAGAAGAGAAGTACATAATTATAAAAACTTAAAATACCCAAGCTACTACAAAATTTAAGAAAATATTTTAATATTAAATAATATGTTGTGTTAAATATGAGGTGTAAATATTACTTTGAAATTTATTTTGAGGTTCAACTAGTTTGTATTACTTTCTTGTAGAATACTAAAGTGAGCTCTTTTCAAATACTATCTCAATCTAATTAATTTTTGTCAAACACCCCCACGCCAGATTCGGCACGCCACCTAATAAGACCAGGCCGTGATTAGACAATTTTCATTATCCGCCGTTTCCTTCGTTGTACCTATGTGATGTCTTTTTCTTATTTCTTCTATTCTTTTTTCTGTTAGACTAAATTTATGAACCATTCCTTGTGCTGAACACATAAGCTCAATTAAATTAAATTAAATATATAAATAAGCATATTAGTATATACATTAAATTATAGGAAAATAAAATATATGTAAATAAATTATAAACATTACACAACTAATAAATCATAATGAACAAATAAGTTAGTTTCTCGAAAAAAACTAAAAATGAAAAATTTTGATCCATGTTTTCCAGAAAAACTTAAATGGTAAGATTTTTTACCAAGTGGCTCCAAGAAATTAAGAATACGTACCATAAATTGTGGTTTGTGTTCAAAAATAAGAACCTCTGGTTCTGTTATTAATATATCCACTTCTATCAATTTCCTGGAAAACAGAATGTAAATAAATTATAAAAAAATATATATATGTTTTTGAGTAAGATTGTTTTTTCGTTAATTGTCTTACTATTACTTGGAAAATCCATTCTCGGAAAGAGTGAAAGTTTGCAGGCATGTTCTTGGTTTCAGTTAGGCCATGCTGACCGCTTAAAAACAAAATTAACGGAAAATTTGCTACTTTTAGTTTATAGTTCACTAACGTTTCTAAAATATTTTGTGAAATCGGCATTAGTTTGCTTCTCTGCAACTGTGAAAACTTTTTGCATGGTAGCGTTTTGATCAATTATAAATTATTTGTATACGTTATTTAGTGAATATACAGCAGACATGCCAACTGCTCCGAACACGCCAAAATAATTAGAAAAACGGCAAATAACAACAAATTAAATTTTGCTAAATTGAATTTATTAAACCAAGAATCACAATTCATGAACTACCACTTTAAAATTTATATTTGCTATTCGGAGCAAGTTGGCATCTCTGATACAGTACCAACATTTACACTTTTTGAAGAACGTTTTCCTCTAGCGGTAGTGATATTACAACTACATTGATAACTATAAACCGAATATTTTCATTTTTTTTCCAATACTTGAGTTATTATTGGATCATTCGTAAAGTTCGTGCCGATTCTCAATAGGTGGAACTCTTAAAGGTCAGAAAAAAAAAAAAAAATTTATAAATATAAAAATTATAATCAAATGATTCAACAAAAATTTGGAAACTTACTGCATAAATAATAGTCTGATGCATGCTAGCTGAATATTTTCTATATTAAAAGTGGTTGCAAAGTTTGGAAAACTTCAAACTGTTTTGACGAGCTGTTCAAAAACACTAAAATATTTTAGGCGGGCCCTCAGGAGCTCCAATTAAAGAAAAGCGGTGTGATATATTCGAGAGACTCAATATTTGAAATAATGAAAGTGTGATATATTCAAACTACAGTTGTATAGCCGCCGTGCCTCAGGGAATAGAGCTTTCGCCTTCCAATGTGGTGAATCGGGTTCGATTCCCAGTGATGCGAATTCCGCAATTCTGCTCCCGTCTTGCACCGACCACAGGGCTGTCATAAAATATCCTCAGTGGTAGACGGATCATAGATTAGGGTCCCCTTCCATGAGACTAAATGTGAGAGGGTTTCTTGGTTTAGCTCTCCGTGTAACGCAAATGAGGGTTAGTTCCATCAAATAGTCCTTCACGAAGGCAAATTTCTTTCAATACTTGATCCAGAAGTTCCCATGTATTCTGGATTGAGTCAAAAATTACAAGGTTACGGCGTTGAATATTGGCAGTCGTGAACCCAATATTGGGTCTGCTGCTCAACGGATGTTTTAAAACTATAATTAACTATAAAACTATAGTGAAGACGAGAAACAATAAATTAGTTTGAGAATTTAACATTTCTATTTAAAAACAAGGTTTGCAAAGGTCCGCAAATTGTTTTTAAAGTGGTGACAAAATTTATGGTTTTGAACATTAAATATCCTCAAGACATTTAAATTAGTTCTAAGACTCAATATTGTAATTCTGCACATTTTTATTTCTTGGAAAAGTAAATAAAATAATAAACATAAGAAATTGGACATCTGCATAGGACTCAGACCTCGGTGTTGTCGTCATAATAGTTGATAAATAGCAATGCTGGCGTTATTATGATTTGTTGACATTATGTGTTGATCCCAACGATGATATCATCACTGTGTTGTTAAAATATTGACATCCATAATGGTATCAGTAACATGGTATTGACTCGTGGTGGCATCATTACTGATATTATTGCCGTTGTGTTGACGAGCATTTATATCAATGAAGTCATCCTTGTCATGTATATATCAGTAGTGATATCATTACTGTAATAATGATATCAACAATGTTAATGCGATATCTTAGTGATGTTAAAAAATTCATATTGATACCAGTACATTTTTGTATTGATTTGTGGTGACCATTTTTTGCAGAGATATCCCGCTAAATTGTAATTGTTTTAATTTAGGTTACCTGATATTTTTTTCCCTTTTCATTGCTGAAATTACCATTTAATTTCCTAAAAACTCTAAAATCCATACATATTTCTTAATTTTCAATAAAAATGATAAGTATACATATTTAAAAGTACTTACCTTTGGTTTTGATCTGTTCTCTATGCAAACAAAATAAAATTTAAATTAGTGAAAAAAATCCACCAAAAGTTTAGAATAAATAGAATTCTTTCAATTACCTTATAAATGAAATCAGACGATTCTTCTACACGGATATCATAGATTCGTTTTCTAATTAAAGAATAAAATAAATCACACACAATTCAAGACAAAAAACACTGAACTGAAAAAGTTCTAATTTGTTATATCTAAAAAAGTTCTAATTTGCTCAATTGCATCTATCCTATCAAATATAAAGTTTTTCCATTAACCGAAATTATATTGTATAATAATACACAAATTGGGCTATAATATTGGAAAACAAATTTTTTGCATTGCGTAATTTTACCTGATTTGGGTGTGGGAATTTAAAATCTGTAATTTGTTTTATTTCTAAATACGGCAGATTTTTTTTCAAAATGATTCTTTTAGAATAGTTTAGTTTTTTTTCTCCCGAATGTACGAGTGAATTATCAAATTCCAGTAGATGAATAAATTATAATATTGCATGAAAACTCTAACTTGCAGAGAAGAACTGATTTTCAGATTCGAAATCAGCGTTGTGAAAATATCTAAGATCCGTACAAAAATCCCATCTAACAGAAAGGAGAAATGTTTTCTAGAGTTAAAATACATCATGCACATATCTCAACCTGAAAGTAACAGGAACTTTCCTTTTTCTAAAGATTTTGCGAAATGTCAATTTTTTTTTTTTACAACCGTCGTTTAACAGCCGACCCAATTTCATGGATTTACGACTACTTACGTTCAACTCCGTAGCCTTGTAATTTTGAACCAATCCAGAAGACAAGAGAACTCCTGGATCAGTACCCCCAGAGGTACTGATTTGTTGTGGGAACATGGAGGACTTTGAGACTCGACAGATTTAACGTGCATCAGTCACCATTTACTACACGGGGAGTCTTCGGCCGGCGAGGATCGAACCCACGACCTCTTGGATATGGGCCCAGCGCCCTACCGACCAGGCTATCCCGGCCGCGAAATGTCAATTAAGTCAATCTTATTTTGAGTTTTTGCTAACATTTAAAAACTTCACAACCAACATCACAAGTCTCATATATTTGATTAAATTGCTTGCGTATAGCCGTGGTTAAAATCATTCGCAATCAATTTTATTAAGTCATAAAATTTCTACCACTTCAAATATCAGGAACGAAATATGCCGAGGTTAAAGAAATAATAAAAATCAGAGAGAAAGCTTTTTGAAGTAGTACCGAACAATAAGACTGAATTCCTCTGAAAGAAAATCTAAAACATATTTGGATGTAAAGTTGGTAACAAAGTCAAAATAAATAAATTTTTACAAGCTTTTTGCATCCATCACGATATTTTTGCAACTCGAATTACATATCTGTATGAATAACGTAGAATGTTTATATGTATGTATGTGTGTATGATTCCGAATATCCGATTCCGTAATTCTGAAGCAATCCGCACCAAATTTGATGTAAATATGTTCAAAAACACGGTGGACACAACTATCTACTTTAAAACTACGTCTAATCTTCGCAAGTTGAACCCAAAAGAATTGCTTACGAGTTGCTTAAGACTTGATAAATATTTTAGAATGAGCCGTGATGGCTCAGAGGACAGAACGCTCCCAATGAGTAAACCCCGGCTCAAATCCCAACGATGGCTTTTCGATTCGAATTCCGCACCCGGCTAGCACCGATCACAGTGCTAACATAAAACATTCTCAGTGGCAGACAGGTCGTTGTTTAGAGTTCCCTTGCTGTTAGACAACCGTGGCAGGTTTTTCCCACCATAAAACGCTGCGTAATTCCATCAAAAAGTCCCCCGTGGAGGAATATTTTCCCAATACTCCCACGAGTTCTTTATCTTCTCGATTGAGTTCAAAATTGCAAACTACGAAATTTAACACTGATAGTCGTTAACCAAAAAGTGGGTCGACAGTTCAACAATAGTTATAAAATGATTTAGAATAATGACTGGTGGTGGCTCATGGGATAAGGCTCTCGCTTTTTTTATCATGCTTCCCAAATTCGAATCCCAGCGATGGCTTTTCGATTCGAATTCTGCTCCCAGCTTGCACCGACCACAGGGCCGACATAAAATATTCTCTGTGGTAGACGGATTATGGAGTAGAATCCCCTTACAGCCGGATTAACCGTGAAAGATTTTTTGTGGTTAACCTCTCCAGGGCAGAGTAAATGCTGGGTAGTTCCATCAAAAAGTCCTCCTCCTAGATTAGTTTGTCCCAACGCTTGATCCAGGAGTTTCCTTTTCTTCTGAATTACATTCAAAATTACAAGACGTAAACATTGATTGTCGTGAACTCAGAATTGGGTAGGCTGATTAACACCGGTTTTAAATATAACGAAATGAAACGAGATGCTTTATAAGGAGGCGATTTGCCGACCGGCCTGTGTAGGGGGCAGGGAACTGTCCCTGCATCAGAAAGGTTCTGGGTTCGAATCCCGGGCAAGGCATGGATGTTTCTTTCTCTCTATATGTGTTCTATGTCCTTTCTCCTTTGTGTGTGAATGTGCGAATGCGACCCGCCCTATAAACGGGTTGTGGTAGTGTGACGTGGGCGACACTGCTCCACCACCGTGACCCCGCCACAGGTGCCCACTGGGTAACGAAAAGAGAGTTAGCCGTTCTGGCACTTTCTGTGGCCAATGGACAATAGTTCCAAGTGCCTGCCATTAAATAATAATAATAATAAGGCGATTTACTTCTTCTAGCTCTAATAAATTATTTGATCTTAGCGTACGTTCTTGTGAATTTTCTTTGATTTCATGAGTTAGGTAATCACAAGCAAAGTAACTGTTAATAACTTCCAGATGAATGATGATGTAAAAGAAATTATTTTTTAAATGACATACAGGGTGTCTCACCTGTATGAACCTGTATGAAAAAATACCTTCTGATCCGTTCTATAGACTGCAAATAAAGAGTTTAAATTTGGCATGCCTGAAAAGGACATATTTGTTTATAATTTTCTTTTTTTTTTGTGAAATTCTAACTTATTTAAAAGCTATTGCGATTGTTTTTTGCGGAATTTTTCTAGCTTAGTTTTTATTTATGTTGCATTTTATTTTGTTCTGCAGAAACTATAAACCTTAAAGACTTGAAATTACAAAGGCATGCATAAAAATATTTACGAAAAAATTGGATACAATAAAAAATTGAAAGATTCCAATATAAGTTCGAGAGTTTTAACTGCTAAACTTTCAGAAAGAAAAAAAAATCAAGTTGACAGTTTTACCACCCGCTGAAATGCAACTAGACCGTTGAAATTTCCCTTTCTGAAAAAGACATATTTGTAGATTTGTAGTACCATTTTAGAAATTCCATATTAGCAAGTTTATTTTTCTTTTCTGAATTCCAATTTTTTGAAAGTTATTGCAATTTAAAGATTTTTTTTGTGATTTTGTTCAGCTTTTTTTCTTTGTATATTGCCGATTTATCCATTATTGTTCAACACACTATAAAACTACAAAACACTGCAAAACTTTGCACGCTACAAAACTTTATTATTTCTTTATTTCCTTGTCCGAGTAGAAGTCAATCAAAAGTACCACTAACAAAAAGAAAGAGAGAGAGGTTACATGGTGTCTGGTATAACTCTTTGAACATTCATATTGAAATTTTTAAAATTAAGAACTTAGCTTTTGCTTACGGCTTTTACAACTGATGATCCATAATAGCAGGTGCTATCAGGCGCAGTAGGCAAATAAAGAGAAATGAAACCATATCCCTATTTAAATTATTGTAAGTCTTGTCTGGAGTAAAATTACTTTTAGTTATTTTTTCGAGCCGTAATGGCTCAGGGGACAGAGCGTTCGCTTTCCAATGAGGTGAACCGGGTTCAAGTCCCAGCAATGGTTGTTCGATACGAATGCCCCATCCGGCTTGAACCGACCACAGTGCTGACGTAAAATATCCTCAGCGGTAGACGGATCATGAGTTAGAGTCCCCTAGCCGCCTGGTTCACCTTGGAAGGTTTTCATAGTGTTCTTGTCCAATCCTAGCAAATGCCGGTTAGCTAATTCAAAAAGTCCTCCATAGAGGCAAATTTCTCACAATACTTAATATAGGAGTTCCCTTGTCTTCTGGACTAGATTCAAATTTACAAGGCTATGGAGTTGAATATTAGTGATATTAAATTGGGTCAGCTGTTCAACGACGGATATAAAATTTTGAAGTATTTATTTATTCTTATTGCGTTACCAAATGTGTATTCCTTAGTTTGATTTTTTTCTCAAATGCAGATGATTATATTTAAATCTAGGTAATTGCCTATTTCATCATTATTTCATATATCAGCAAATTGTGTTTGCATAAAGCTACAATAATTGTATATTTTGAAGGAAAAAAATATCTGTGTTTTTCAGGAAAATATTGACGTTTAAGAAAAAAAATAAAGTACTAATTAAATAATAAATAAAGTACTAAAGTAAAGTACTAAAGGTTGAAAGAGAAGCATTTATGGGGGTAGGTGAGCAAAACGACCAGAGGATGGAGCCACCTAGTAATTAAAATAAAGGTACTTGAAAATAAAAATTTAATTTTATCCGGTAACTAATTAGTTGTTAAGCATCAATTCCTCCTAAATCTTGTCTATTCTATTTAAAAAAGACAAGTAACAGGCATTTTAAAACGATTTTCTCAGAAACGAGCATTTCAGAGTTGTTGCTGGTTACTCAGCTTATTTGTATAATTTTCGGATCATTTATAGTTAATTAATTTTGATTTTTTAGTTCAAGGCGTATGGCAGATATCATCGACTAAGTTATCACCTATTTGTGCATACGATATAAAAACTTTTTAAAATGTTGCCTTATGAAAACTTAGAATTTGGAGGCAAAACAAAGGTTTATCCTAAATAATCCTTTAACTCTGTAATCACACTGTTGCTCAATTGGTGCTTTCACAATACAAGATCATCTAACTAATGTAATGTTTAATGTGCCAAGTGCAATTTTTTTATTCCACCTTAATCCTTGTACATTAGTTTAAAATTCTTCATAATTTTTAAGTCATATAGTTTTGACATTGTGAAACAAAATTTAACTAAAATAGGAACAATAAACTGTAAATTTAATAATTGTTGTTTAAATGAAAGATTAGCAGTTTTTATATTTTCTTTGAAATACATTTGTTATTAAATACACAAGTGGACGACTTTTGTGCTAAAATACAAACTACGGTAAACAACGTTTAGGAGCACAAAATATTTTTGTGCTCCTAAACATTGTTTACCGTAGTTTACATTTGCTATTGCTCATAATATCTGAACTCATTATAAAATTTACTTTAATTCTAAAGTTATAAGTTTTTATAATTAATAAGTGCAATGAAATTTATTTGCTTGTAATCAACAGGAAAAAAACACCTCGCAACTTTTTTATATTTTTCAACTTGGAAAATCAGTTTTACCCGCGACTAGAAACATAAAAACTTATTTAATGCACATAATTTCATAAAAAGAAATTATTACTTTTTTTTCCTTGTCACACTTCAGTAATTTTTACTCTCTATAGTTTAAAGTTATTGCTTTGCCTGAAGTGTAAGGAAATGCTCCCCAATTTTTTTATTTTTTTCGATTATAACACTCTAAATGATGAACCTCTTTTTGACGGAACTCCACCTTGATTTCATCGAATACATTGGCCAATAAAGCCAATTTCATAAGCCATCATTGCGCTGCATGGTTTAACATAAGAATGTGGATCTAGAAATTAGTTGTTTAACAATCAAGAAACACCTATCTTCACAGCATCTTTGAGTAGGAAGCCGAAAGTTTTTGCCTTACATAATTCAATAAATCTGTTTACACTTCACAACAATCTGTTTACAATCGTGCGCCATTTTGCAGCTTGTCGAATCCTGTTTTCATTATAGTTTTTTTGTATACCTGTGTCTTGTAAATCGCAAACGAGTCCTCAGCCTCGGAACCCCTGTGTCTCTCGTAAGGAACCCTAGGGTTACGCGGAACACCATTTGGGAACCGCTGGGGAAAGGCACTTAAACTGAGGCTTTTTCAATTTTCCTTGGGGAACGTGCTTCGAAAAATACTCTTGATAGCGTTTTATTTTATAGCCCTCGTTGAACAGCCGACCCAACTTTTTGGGTTTACGACTACCAATGTTTAACTCCTTAGCCTTGTAATTTTGATTCCAATCCAGAAGACAAGGAAACTCCTGGATTAAGTACAGGGAGAAATTTGCCTTCGTGAAGGACTTTTTGATGAAACTAACCCGCATTTGCTTCACATAGTGATGAGCACTACGGAAACCTCCCACGGATAGCCTGACGGTAAGAGGACTCGAGCCCAACTTATGATCCATCTACCACTACGGATATTTCACTGTGGTCGGTGTAAGCCGGGTGCGGAATTCGTATCGACCAACCATCGCTGGGATTCGAGCCCGGTTCACCTCATTGGAATGCGGGCGCTCTATAATTAACAATGCTTACCCTCTACTGATGAAAATTTAAAACAATTCGACTTTTTCGAATCACTTCAACTTTTAAAATTTCATTTTGAATTAATTCTTCCATTACTCCCTTATGTGTTTTGGAAACTTTAAAGCCATGACTAAGACAATAGATACTTTTACACGTGGATGTTTATGATCAAGCGAATAAACAAATCGTTCATAAAAGTAGGCGTTACCATTCATTGTGCTCTCTCCTTGTATATAGAATGTATCGCCAACTTTAAAAATCTAACCAAATGTGAATGAGATTGTTAAGAAATGTAACGCCTACTTTTATATCTCATCTCTGACTAACAATCGAAGAGGTGAAAAGAAATCCGCCGTAATACTATTCATTGCAACTAATTGTGAATTTGTTAGCCTAGCCACCTCCGCAAACATAATACGGAAGCGGCAGTGGCTGGATATGTAATTTACCCGAAACTTAACGATATTAATTCTTCTTTAGACTTAGACTGAGTTCTTCTTCGGAGTCCCTGTCCGCTAAGCGGACACTCCACTCCTTCATCATAAGGTAGTGCCCGTAGGCGCCTGTGGTACTGTCTTTAGCATGAAATACAAGAGAAGTAGCAGAAGCTTTGGTTGGCGTTGGTTTATACCCTGAGCCTAGTATTAATTCTTCTATTATCATGGTTTACTTTTAATTGTTAAAATTTTTTAAGAAAACTGGTGACTGTATTCTACAGTTTAGTCAGAAGTTCAATATTGCGTAGGAGTGTCATTGATTTAACACGTTCACGCCGGGGTGACTCACCGGTGGGTCACGCTAGATTGTCTCATCAGACGGCGCACCGGAGTAAAAACTGGTAACAAATAAATTTCTTTTTTTAGTTTTTTACCGGGAATAATTAAAAATCCATAACTACCAATTGTTTTTAACGGATGCAATTTTTATATTGAATTGCTTCTTTGCCGTGTTAAATCATACAACGCATTGGATTTCACCGGGTGAGGCTGCGGGAAGGTCTTCCGACCGGCACGCGAAGCGTCCAAGGGTATCGACCATGATGCACTTAAGGCAGAGATGCGAGAAAAAGCTACGTCTTTTATGAGCAAGTCAGATAACTTAGATAGTAACATCAGGTTTATACAATCTTGTGCAGACGACTACAAAGCTGATCTCGAGAAAGAAATGAAAGAAAAATGTGTCTATGAAGATACTCAAGATATAGAGCCATGTACTATCTCGAAGAACTCAAAGCTGTGAAAAGATCATTGTCTTCTCCTCCTTTGGAAGAAACGACTCTGCCAAACTTACCTCCAGAACTAGATATGGAAACTATGGATATCCAGACAACAACACCGACTGATTCAACTCCTACTACAGAGGAACCAGACTCAGTGTTAGAAAATATGGAAACTCAGACAACAACTCCGGTTGACTCAACCCCAGTAACAGATGAGCCAGACTCAAATACCACCTCTGAGCCTGCTGCACAACAACCTCCTACAGTTGTGAAAGAAAAGAAGTTGTGAAGAAAGAGAGATCGAAAGTGAGCTACCACCCCAGAAAGAAAAGACCATCCCCACAACATCGGCGGATACTGAATTTGAAGAACAGATGGAGCTCGGAGCCACTACTGAAGCCCCGGCAACAGTTGAGACCCCAGCTAGTTCACCTGATCCGAAAAATACTCTTCAGCCCACCGCCAGAAAAATCAAAGCCCTCGTACGTGGACTTAACATCGACATCGAAATGGTGAATCTCGAAAGCAAACTCTCAGACATGGGACTACGGCCAATCAGAACAGAACAGATGAGAAAGAGGCGTGGCCAAGACTACAAGCTCCTCCCCTTCTTCCTTGTTATCCTGACAGATATTCCCAAGCACAGGGAAATCTTCAAACTGCTGGATACACCTGTTCGAGTGGAAAGATTTCGTGGCGGCCGCCAGGAAATTCAGTGGTACAGGTGCCAAGGATTTGGACACACACAGAAAGACTGCACAGATAAGCCAGCGTGCATGAAATGCGCGGGAGCGGATTATTCCTATCTATGCACGAAACCCTTGAGCGAGCCTCCGACTTGTGTGAATTGCAAGAGTGACCACACAGCCTGTTTTTCAGGCTGCCCATCCAGACCCATGAGAAAATCCACACCGAGAAAGAAACAACATCGGAATGCCGCCAGCTCAGCAGCTAGATTCCTGAATATAGTCAGGGGGTTACAAGAACTTTTAAAAGATGCGGAGTTAGTATCACTGCTCCATTCCCTACTCCCAGCTCCCAAGACATAGACTCGGAGTACCTCCAATAATGACGACCGCAGATTTTTATCTGTGGAAATTTATTCAATTTCATACGCCATTAGTCACCGTTGCCTTAGGGCAAAAATATTTTAGACCAAGAAGAGAGATGCCCGCTGCCGTGGGCAGGTACTTCATCATATTTTATATCAAGTCAAGCCGTGATAAATTTCCTTGCAGTGAATTGTTATTGTTGAGAATAAATTAACTCCTCCCGAATATTATCTAATATTGAAATATTCTTCTACCAGTTTTTCATCTTTTCCATCCCGCTTTCAGGCGCAACACACGGCGTGAACGTGTTAATTATTTGTTTAGCTTTTAATAAAGACTTGTGAGATTTGTTTTATTACTCATTTGGATGCATTATCGAGATGATCCTTTCATTTTAATATTCAGAATCGAACAAAACATTTCTTTAAAAAAAATGTATTGTAACAATTATATTTCAATCTTTACGTTATGAGATCTAGGCATGCCTCGCTTGACCTTTTTTTCTCTAGTAGATCAATAGGCAGATTAGGCTATAGGAGATCCACAGATACTCTATGATTAACAATTTCGCTGCCATTGACAGGCCGCGAAGAATTTCTAATTATTAGCCAGTAAATTAGTCAAATATCAGAAGTATTCGCCAATTTTCGAAAGTCTTCGCCAAATACAAATCATAACAATTTTTTATGATTAATCTTTTTCCCATAGAAAACTATTTTACGGTACTTTGTTTATGGCTTGCATTATTTGGACCCAATTCTAATTGGTTATGTAGAGCATCTGCCGAAAACTACTGTAATCGAATAAAAAAATACTGATTTGTTTAGAAAAATTAATTTTAACTAAATTTTGAGGATCGAGTTAAATATATATTTTTCTTTCCAGTGGAAAAAAAAATCATTCCCTAATACTTTCGTCAAAACACAATTTATTCACCAAATTTACGATTTTATCACATTTGGGCCTAAATTTTTGATTGCTGGAACTTCCAAAGATTTCAGTCTTTCAAATTATCCCGTTTTCCTGAGTGTCACAAAAAGAAAATATAGAATTCGTCCCCAATCGCTTCAATTCTTTTATAAATTTCGTTTTTTAAGTTTGAGGAAAATGAAATTTCGCACATTTTAAACATCATTTAACTAATGATTATTATTATATCACATGCTGTCACGAGTAGGCGCAGGGACGCATAGTGTTCGAAGTAGACGTTATTTATACCTATTGAAAAGTTTTGTTTTTCTCTGACGGATATCAGAAAGATTCTAGGTTCGTATCCCGCACTAGGTATCTATACCTAGGACAGATAGTACAGAGAATGAAACAACATCGATCGATGTTGTTTCATTCTCTGTACTATCTGTCCTTCCTGCGGGAGCAACGTCAGTCCATCTAATATGGTGCCCCTGAGAGAGTGGCCAACAAATCTGCTCTACTGATACCTGAATGACGAATGTCTATCGAGTGGACATAGGAAAAAAATGTTTCATTTTTGAAATTTAATTTGTAATCCAGCACTTTTCTAAGAGCCAGATAAATTATAACATGCAGATAAATTATAACACTGTAATTTCAAAAAATACGTGAAAAAAATTTTACAAACAAAAGGATGCTCTTGCTAACAGGAGGGAAAAAATGTTAGAATTTATATATTCTGAGCATGTATACAGGAAATATTTCTGTCATTTGTTGAAATTTTCCTGTAAATTTCAGCAGATTGATAGAGCTGCGACACTTTCTACGTAGTTGTAAGACTTAAACTTTTCATGCAAACACTTAATTGACTTAATTGGCGAAAACACTTAATTGGCGACTTAATGGGCTTGTTCATTTTCTCCGATTCACCGGTGAATGGATAACCCACCAGAGGATGTGGGGAAAATGGATCCAGCGACCGAGCATATATATTGCAATTGTTTTTTTTTTTTTTTTTTTTTTATTCTTCTATATTAATGTTTGTGCCGTCTATATACTAGACTAGTGATTCTCAACTTTTCTTCTTTTTTTTTGTCGCTGCACATGTTTGTTTGCATTTATGCATGTCAGATTATTTTCAATTAATTTTTTTAATGAATTATTTATATAAATTATACATATGAATTGTTTATATGAATACATTTGTACGTTCGTCATGTAATTTTGCATGCCAGACTATGTTCAATTTATTTATAGGAAGTTATGTGTGTTAGCAAAACATCACTTCATCAGGGGACACATACAGGAGCCTTTCTGTCGTTAGTGGTGATACTAAAAACTGAGACCCCATAATGGATAAACAAAATACTAACAAGCAATTAATAAAATAAATCGAAAATTGAAATGTAAATGCAATGAAATACAAACATAATTTATAAGTACACCGAGTAAGACCTGTTGATGAAACGCCCTCTTATAAGAAAAATAAATAAAGATAAAGTTACGATAATATACAGTAGAATAATCAAATCGGTACGGTTACGGTAGAATAATCAAATCAATATAAAAAATGAGTGAAAGGAAATTTTGTGTTTTGTATAATTTTAAATTACATTTTTTGAACTGACTAATTCAGATGAAAATGGAGCTAATTTTTTAAATCTTGATATTAAAGATCATAACCAAAAAATTTTCCTCGGATTATGCGATAAAAGAAGAGATTTTAAATTTAATGTTACTAGTTTAACACATTTTAATTCCAACCTATACTTTAAGATTTTCAAGAATATTTTGATCGGTTAAAATGTAAGGTTTAAATTTATTTGTAATTATAAAACAGTTTTTTTTTTTTTAGCCATTGAGAATTCCAAAGTCACATTAGTGAATAATAATTTTCCTTTTAACTAGAGTAACTATATTTTTTAAGTCTAAGTGTTTTAAAGATATTCAAATAGTTCGGCTGATATTGAAGCCCACATAAATAGGCCTATGCGGTGAAATTTAGGATTTTTTGTTCTTGAAGCATATAGATGGCAGCACTTTTTTGAAACTTTACTCCTTGAATGTATTTGGTTTATTTTTTGAGAATTTCGTAAGGGGTCAACACTTGATTTATTTCTTAAAGATTTGGTAATTTATATTTTATATTGATTTGATTATTCTAACTTTATCTTTATTTATTTTTCTTATAGGTGGGCGTTTCCTCATTAGGTGTTACTCCGTGTACTTTTGAATTATGTTTGTATTTCATTAATTTTTCATTGCATTTACATTTCAATTTTTGATTATTCAATTGCTTGTTCTTATTTTGTTTATCCATAATGGGGCTTCGAGGTACAGCCATTTTTTGGTATTATCATTCCCGACAGAAAGGCTCCTGTATGTTGGCAGACAGTGTGTCCCCCGGCTGTTTTGCTAACACACATATCTTTTTGCCTGCTCTATGTTTCAAGCTTTCTAAATTATTAAAATAAGACAAATTTGGTTTTAGCTGATTTTAGTGCTTTTCCATTATGAGTTATTATTTTAAATGTTATTTCAAATGTTATTTTCTTATTTTGTCCTTTTCTGAATTGGTGTAAATCAGTTTCATTCTTTGATTGAAAGAATATCAAATAATTTGAAAAATATGTAACGTTCCAAATTTTATTTATTATTTTATTAATAATAAAGTAAATTAATGGAGAATGAAATCATTTCATCAAGATTAGTTTTAAGATTAAGTTTCATATCAGAGGGTTGAATTCTCAAGTCTACAGTGGTACCTAGTATAGTAGTTAATTTCATTTTAGTGCGTGCATATACCGAAAATGAATTTGCTGAAATATGACTTTCGTTAAAATAAAAACGAAAATGAACGTTTAGAAAGGTTATCATATTTCTATAGAATGGTTATCATATTTCTATAGAATGGTTATCATATTTAGAATGGAATCATACCTGTACATTATTGAATTTGAATATTTTCATTCGACACGAAATATCAATGAAGTTTTTTATAAATGCACATACTTTTTTTACAATTCAGTCTTTACATTGTAATTAGAAAGAAAAAACATTGCTTTGTATTTTCTTTCTTCAAAAGCATTTTAATTAAATAATTTCATAAAAATAACGAAAATATTAAGTGAATAACTTATTGCAAATTCGATTCAAAAAATAATTAAAGGTTTTGAATACAGGAAAAAAAAATTAATCTAATTATCTTATTTGGTTGAAAAATTTTTATATCTCGGAACCCCTGTGACAGTCTCAAGGAACATCATTTGGGATCCACTGGTTAATTTTTCAAATTATAAACTAAGATAAATGTGTAATTTATTTTAAGGACAACTTACACGCATTCTTTCTTGCATTGTATGTCACATTTTTGGTACTCCTCACGTACTGAGTCAGTAAAATTTCCAACACAATCTTTGAGACCTGCATAGTTTCCTACGGAAAATTCAAAACAAATACTTTTAAAATTTAAACATCATAAACACTAAAAACAGTTTTAGTATTGGATAAGTTTATTAATTTTAAACTATACCACACATCTTCACATTTTTTTTCAATTGTAATAAATTTTTCTTCAATTATGATAAATTTTTCTGCAATTACAATCAATTTTTTTTCTATTTTCAATTTCGCTGTTAAATTTATAGTGTGTTGAACAATTAATATCGCAGCAACCTTTCTACGATAATAAGTTAAATTCAATTAGTTTCTAAAACATCCTCTTAAAATTAGATTACGTAATACAGAATACTAACCCTTAGACACAGAAGGGACTCCGTTGTTTCTTTTATATATTTTTTTCTGATGCTTTAATTACAAGCAAAAATATATTTTGGTACTTTTAAATTGTAGAAAAACAGTCTAATAGTTATTAAAATAATCTGTTAGATTCTCGAAATTACATTTGTTCTAAACTATAAAATTCAAAATAAAGTAGTTAACATTTTTTTTCATTCATACTCAAAAATTTATCAATAGCTGATTTCGCAAATTAATTTCGATGACGAATTACTGCTTCTCTTAACACGTTCAGCCCGGGAAAAGTGAAAATACTGGTAAAAGAACTATTTCAATATTAAATAATATTCGGGAGACGTTAATCTATTCTCAACAATAACAATTCACTGTAAGGAAATTTATCACGGCGAAGAAGCAATTCAAAATAAAAATTGCATCCGTTAAAAGCATTCGGTAGTTATGGATTTTTATTATTCCCGGAAAAAACAAAAAAATTGAAATTTATTGTTACCAGTTTTTACTCCGGTGGGCTGGCAAGATGAGACAATCTAGCGACCCACCGGTGGGTCACCCCGGCGTGAACGTGTTAGGGTCTAAGTAACTTCAATTAAGTACAAATTTAAATATATATCTTTATCTTGATTTATTATCGTGATTTTATCTAAAGACAGCGGTATTTTATGCAATACTTCATAATCATAAATTAATAAAAGACTAAATATCGTACAATTAACTTATTTTGAATTAAATTAATTCAATATAATAAAAATATTATGAACATGTCTAATATTTCATTCGATGCTTCATATCTGAATATTATATGAAGTAACGAATGAAATATTATTCATGCTGTATTTCAGAATCATAAATTATTAAAATGATATGTATAATATATTTAACTTATTTTGAATTAAATTAATGCAAATGCTATGAAATATACGTTTAATAAAATCTCTGCGACAAAGAGTTAACTTATATGAAAATATTGTTTAATTTCTTAAAATTATTTTAAGGTTACAGAAAGTGGCACACTTTTGTTGTTGAAAGTATTCATCCTAAGACTCAGAGGAGAACTAGAACAATATTTTTATAATCACATTTAATTTCAATAGTTTTTTCTTGTATAAAATAGCATAATCTATAATAAATAATCAATCCCACGAAACTGGAGCAGTAAGATACTATCTGATTAAAAACTTCATCCGCTTCAAAAATACATAGATAGGAAATAACAGACAGCATGCTTCAAGAGCTCAAAAATAGACAACCATTTTACTAGTGACATCAGATACCTCTCAAGTACTCCAACAAATGTTTTCAAAATGATTCGAAATTTAATCTGAAGTGCGAAATCTTGTATTTAGGTTCCTTCGTATATACAACACAAGAACTCGGTTGACAATAGTTAGCCTTCCGAAATGGGAAAAGAGACAGGATCGCGACTTCGTCTGAACAATGCCACAAGGTGATTGCAATCAAAATTTAGAACATATAACGGTTGAAAGAATGTCGTAGAGCAAATAGAAAATTCCGTGCAACAGAAGATGTATCATCGGATTACTTTCAAATTATTAATTATAATTCTTCTGTGGTACAGTGCACAAAAAATAAACTGACCACCCTAAATAACTTTCGATCTAAAGATCGGACCTTCGTGCTAGGACTCATTATCAATGGTTCAAAACGGTAAGCTCAAAAATGCAAATTAATTAGATATTTAAAATTTTCGAAACCAGACACAAAAACGTACTTTCTCTGAATAAACATAACTTTTTTTCGTTGAATTTGGATTTCTGACATACGAAAAATGGGGGTCGCCGCAATTTAGGAAATACGGTTCCAAAAATTTGGTAAGGAGAGCGGTCCAAAGCTTAGACCCCTTAGTAATAATTTCACCTTTTTGCGCACTTCACTATATCTCAAAAACACTTTAAGCAAGTTCAAAAAAAAAAAAAAATATTGTGATCCCCCAGGGCGATCACAGGTTACCCATTTGCAAAAATGGTTTTTGTCTTTTTTTTTTTTTTTTTGGAAAAGCAACTTTATTGTGTTTTTATCCTGTACATTTTTAACTGTTAATCCTGAACTGCTCAGTACACAATTTCACAGACACATTTGAATGCAGCTCAGACACATTCTGTGTAAATTCTTTTGATGACTCCAATCGAGATCAATATTAACATTTTCGGATTGGTACAATAGTGCTTGATGAAGATTGTAAGCTGCCTCATAGACCCCTTTCGAATTCACAAGTTCATACATGATTATGATTTGAAAGCTAGGCTTTTTTTCAATTTTACATGAATAGTGAATGAATCATTTACAATGCGTGGAAGACAGTCTACGGTCTTGTGCAAGTCATTGTGTACGTTGACAATGGATCCTTTTATCCCGAACTGGGGATCAACACCCAGTTCTCGTATTTGATTGAAAGGGGTTCGGAGAGCCACCATTCTCTCTTCGGTAGGGTTCAATTTTCTCTACCCCTTTGTTACTTTTGAGAAGGACGGGCTTCTCACTCGCGTTTGCGAACGGAATCCTTTCGTTCTTCTGTTTGTGTCTTCTTGCAGCAGTTCCTTCCCTTGACTACTGCTGCCAACAATCATTCACAGTCGTGAGGGTTCACAGGATAGAATACTCGCCTTCCATTGAGGTGAACCAAGCTCGAATCGAAGCGATAGCTGGTCGATACGAATTCTGCACCCGGCTTCGACCACAGTGCTGACGTAAAATATCCATAATGGTAGACGGATAATGGGTTTAGAGTCCCCTTGCCGTATATATATATATATATATATATATATATATATATATATATATATATATATATATATATATATATATATATATCTTACTATATATAAAAATCTAATGATGGTGTCGCAGTTTTCCATTGTTGTCAGTGCATTTTTATTGGCCAGAAAATCACGTGGTGTGATCCAGTTTTTCCTCGTTCGTCTCCTTATTGTTTTGGTTGTAGTCAGCATAAAATTAATAAAAGTCATGCTTTTCTATAAATATTTTTGAATCCCTAACTTAAAGTTATTTTCCCGTACTGCTATTATTCGCTTTTAATTCAAAACTAAGAGAATTGCTGTTTTTTTATTAGTATTATAATGTAAATCTGCCTTACATTTTAAGATAAAGTTATTTAGAAAGGTGGTCTAACAATTATTATTTTTGAGCAAATAACATTAATATACTGTTATAAATTACATTTAAAGAGATCTGTTAAATGATTTAGAACTTAACGATCAGCTACATGCACAATGAGATGCGGAAAACAACAAAAAAATTGTTAATCTATCCTTCCGTTTGGTAAGCGAAAATATTAAATTAAGGATGTGAACTCATCAAATTTGTTTCAACAATATAACGTTATAAGAACATAAATGTTATATTAAAAAATGATTACTTAGAAAAATCACTTCTGTTTACCAATAGATCTAAATATCTAATATATATAATTCTCTTACGTGGCTCCCAAATTTTGGCTGTATTTCTTTTCCGCCGGTGGCAAAGTTTGCTTTGTTTTGCTTACGCTACTATTTCTGTTACACGGCGAATCGACCCATGATTGCCGCTAAAAATGTCACATGCCCAATCTATCTGAGGTGACTCAACATATAGCGCTTTTAAAAACGGAAACTGAAATAACCAGAGAGCATCAACTGCGGCAATCTCATACTATTAAGCTAGGCAGAAGTGAGTAGACTTTGTCGATAGATCTCTATTTTAGTATTTTGTGGAAAGCGCTTTTTTTCACGAATTTATACATTACGAATTTATTTGACGATTTTTGATTTATATCATGAATTATACTATAGCACATTTCTAATAGGTTCAACGAATTACATGTCATTTATTTGAATTCAAATTTATTTTAATGACTTAGTATTTACTAAAAAGATGTAATTTTTTTATATGGATTTGAATGATTGTTTTGAATTCTTAGAATTGTGTGCATTTGCAATGTACCTAAGTTAGTAGCGAGCGAAGCGATCTTGGTACGCGAAGCAAATCATATAAGATTGCGTAGCAATTTTCGGGGGTTGGCGAGCGTCAGCGAGCAGGGGGCGCAGCCCACTAGTATATATATATATATATATATATATATATATATATATATATATATATATATATATATATATATATATATATATATATATATATATATATATATATATATATATATATATATATATATATATATAAACGAGGGTTGTAAATTAAATAGTGGCAACTTATCCTTGAAACTCACTGAAGGGCGGTCATACGCAAATAGGATGTGGGAGTGGTGAGGTGGCATTGTTGTCGATGTGTAGAGTGCAAAAAACAGTCGATTTGCTTAGAAGGGTAGGTGTTGTGCGGCATTAAAGTGAGGAGTTTCGTTTCCATCACTCTAAAACATGTCTACAAAAGGTGATCAGTGGTCGTGGCTTAAAATCGAGGTTGCCCGTGGCAAAAATGCAACAGAATGCTATCGAGGATTAGTGGAAGCCTGTGGCGCAGATGCTTTACCGTATAGGACAGTAGCACGATGGGTTCAAGCATCTTGTCTTTTTTCGTCAATGAGCCTTGTGACAACATGCTTTAGAGCGATGGAAACGAAACTCCTCACTTCAACGCCACGCAACAACTACCCTTCTAAGCAGAATGACTGTTTTTTGTACTCTACATATCGACAACAGCGCCACCTCACCGCACGCATACCCTATTCGCGTATGCCCACCCTTCTGTGAGTGTCACGGTTAAGTTGCCACTTTTTAATTTACAACCCTCGTATATATATATATATATATATATATATATATATATATATATATATATATATATATATATATATATATATAATATATATATATATATATATATATATATATATATATATATATATATATATATATATATATATACACTGGTTATCATAAATTAAGGAAAAATCACAAAAATAGCGATAACTCTTTCAAAAGTAAGCCAAACCGTGCAAAATTTGCATATGTTGTCCACTAAGAGTAGCTGAGTAAAATTGCAATATGCAAATTAGTGGCGCTGCACTCGGCTTACGTCATCTGCCTGGAGCATAAAAGTCCAAGTTTGAGAGAAAGCACACAAATTTTACTGTGATTGCGACATTGAAAATCTGAGATAGCCAATTCGTAATAATGACCTCTAGGTATCATTTGCCTGAAGAACTACGATGGAGAGCCATCGGGAGACTAGAGGCAGGGCAGAGTCAATCAGAAGTGGCCAGATGGCTAAATGTGAGTCCATCTGTGGTTCATAGACTTTGGAGGCAATTTATTTCAAACCACAGATTCGGCATCTAGGAGGTTCAGTCAAGGACGGCCAACTGTTACGACCAGTGCCGATGACCGATATTTGACATTAAGTGCACGCAGGAATAGAACCGCTACTCCGACACATCTTAGATCCTCTCTTGCTGCAGCCACCGGAAGGTTGGTGTCAACGTCAACTGTGCGCAGAAGGCTCCACGAAGGTGGTCTGTATGCGAGACGACCAGCCATTTGCGTGCCGCTCACATCACGCCATAGGAGAGACCGTTTGCAGTGGGCCCGACAACATGTCCACTGGACGTCAGATCAATGGAGGCCTGTTCTCTTTACGGATGAGTCCAGGTTTAGTCTAGAAAGTGACAGTAGACGTTATTTGATATGGAGAGAACCTGGGACCCGTTATCATCCATCAAACATCCGTGAAAGAGATGCATACGGAAGAGGCAGTGTCTGTGTTTGGGGAGGCATATCCTTAGGAGGGCGCACATACCTCCATGTCTTTCCAAGGGGAACCGTGAATGCTCAGGTTTATCGAGACAACATCCTTGATGCTTATGTGCGCCCATATGCCGGGGCAATTGGTGGTTGCTTCCTGTTACAGGACGATAATGCAAGACCACACAGAGCTCGCATTGTTGATGATTATCTTCAACAGGAAACAATTACTCGCATGGAGTGGCCAGCTCGATCCCCGGACTTGAATCCTATCGAGTACGTTTGGGATGCTCTAGGGAGGCGTGTATCTGTCATCAATCCGCCCCCTCAGACCCTTGCCACGCTTGCAACTGCTTTACAAGAGCAATGGCTCTCACTTCCTATTGAACTGATAGACCGCATAATTGAAAGCATCACACATCGCTGTTTGTGCTGTATTGCTTCTAGAGGCAATCATATTCCATATTAAAGGTACTTTTTCTATTGCAAACCGATACTTCCAATTTGTTTATTTTATACTACTATTAATGTCTGATAATTTCTTTTTATGTTGTTTAATACCTTACTATGTGTTGTATATTGTGGGTAAGTTTCATAAAATTCCATGTGTAATTTCTTGAGTTATCGCGATTTTTGTGAATTTTCCTTAATTTATGATAACCAGTGTATATATATATATATATAATATATATATATATATAATATATATATATATATATATATATATATATATATATATATATATATATATATATATACGAGGGTTGTAAATTAAAAAGTGGCAACTTAACCGTGACACTCACAGAAGGTATTTTAACCAGTACAGGGAAGCCACAGGTGATTAAAAATTTAAAAAGTGGTAGAAACTCAATTCATTTTTGTTTTGTTAATATATCGTTAAATATTTTATTGTAATTACCACACTAACTTACATTTCAAATTATAGAACTGACAAGAAATTGCAAAAATAAAGTAGCATGTTACATAAATATTTGAATTATTTTAATATTGTAGAGGGCAACAAAACTTGAAATGAAATTATACTAACCCAAGAATATACATATTTTTTTTTCTGTTACTACAAAAGCTATTTCCACAGAGTGGGGCAAGTTGACATTCCTACACTTTGTTCCAGTTCCCCCGTGATGAAACTTTTAGCCTATATTTCCGTAACGTAATCTATAGCGAGAACTAGAATCGGCAAGATGATAAATAGATTTTCTGCTCGCAAATTTTTTTTAGAGAAAAATTGTAAATGTTTGACCGAGGATGGCAACGAGTTATACCTTTCGAATTGTTTCCTTTCGGTGATGATTTTTTCTAGTTTCTCGCCGGCCACTGCCCGGAAGTTTCCACGACTTGGCAATCATTCTGCCGAAAACCAAGATATGGAAATCTCTCCAACTTTTGAACTTTTGCCAAAATTACTACTCATTTTTTTTTACCACTCGATAAAATAGTTTTTAGAAATCGTAGTAGTTGGTAACCCTGAATAAGTAGGAAAAGGGGAAAAAATATTCATTTTCTCATCATTTCAAAATGTGAATCCGGTGGGAACATAATTAAAAACTGATGGTCAGGATCCCGTTAATCAATATGAATTTCAACTTACATAATTCTTAAAATTAACGCCTTAGCACAAGTGCAAAGAACGGGTGGCAAGATGGGGAAATTAACAATTAGTCATCGTTTCAGTTAACTGTTATAGGATCCGGTAACAAAAACGTGCAAAATTTCGTTCCACTAAATAAATATTCGTTTCGCTTAATAAATACAGGTTTTGGAGCTTGTTCTCACGCTAAGATTCGAGCGACCTCGATACACAATAAAACCAATTCAACTCTTTCAATAAATTAAGGGAAAAAAAAGTCATTTATTGAAAGTTATGGTATTACTCAAAATATATCCCTTTCCGAAAAAGCTTAGTTGAAAAGTAGGCGTTACTTCAAATTAACGAATTTGAAAAACTATTCGATTGTGCCTATAAGATCCATCTGTTATTAATTAAGAACCTCTCTATTTAAGTATAGTATTATAATTAACAATTTCATTACGAAAAAGTCTAATTTATTCTTTATAATAGTTTGTGCTTTTATAATAAGACTGATTATGTAAGTCTAAACCTATTGAAAAATAAAAATTTAAATATAAAATAAACATTTGTGAACTATCAGTAAAATTTGAATATGAAATTTTATTAAATTTTAAATTTTCGGTGTGGTTGCAAGGTTGACCGCAAATCGTAATATTGGTTGTGTAGTAATATTATAATACACTACGTCCATTACCGTTGAACTGGTAATAAATGGATGTGGTAATAAAAGGTGGAACGCAAATATCGTTTAATGTATTTACTTTACTGGATAATATATTCAATATCAATAAATTTAGAATTATTATATTTAATTATAAATTACTTAAAAATTTTATTAATTACTCAAAAATAATCATTTTGGCCCAAATACATTTAATTAAGAGAAAAAATCAATGAAATTTAATTTACGTTTTTTTTTAGGTGGATTGATTTAAATTAATCTAAACCATGGTATTTTCAAAAAAGCACATACTAAATGCAATATTAGTATTATACATAAGATTTCTGTGTGAACCGTATAAATTTCATTCCTCAGGATCCTATTTTCTTCGGCGAATACTGTAACTTTTTAGTTAGTAAGTTCTATTTAATTTATATTCAAAGCAAACATCCTTAATCATCAGAGTTCGGCAATATTAATTTTTGTCATTTAATGTATTTCATGCAGGGCCGGCTTATGCATGTAGCGGCCCCTAGGCAATGCTCGTCTCGCCCCCCCCCTCCTACCGTCTTCTAACTTCCTAATATATTTTTTCGCTTACACAACACTTTATTCATAATTACGCTGTTTTTTACTACATAGGTATATTATCACATTATTCAATAAAAATATTGAATCAAACGAAAAGAATATAAGTAATTAATATATGCATTTAAAAAAATCGTACAATAAGCTTAAATATTAACTCTTCGAACTTTTTTTGTTACAAAATCGTTTAAGACATCCTGAAAGTTAACCTTTTCCAATACATCATTTTCAATTGCCATTATGGCCAATGAATTTAAGCGGTTTTGAGACATAGTTGAACGAAGATAGTTTTTAACTAATTTCAATTTGGAAAAATTTCGTTCACCAGTGGCGTTTGTAATCATTAGTAATGTAATCATAATAAAACTTACGTATAGTAATTTTAACTTCAGTTTACACTACACGGATTTTTATTCGTCGTTTCACCGATTTTCTCGAAGCCCGAAGCACTTCTGCAGTCTTTATAAATAAATATCCAATACTTAGCTCTAAATTCGTAAGTTTTGAAACACAAACTGTGAAACTCTCTTTTCATTATCAGCAGTAAAACTCGCAAACAAATTGCACGAAGTGAAAATTCAACGATTACATTAAAAATGTTGTCTATGACACAATACAACGTACGTATTTAGCGGATCGGGGATTTCCCCAGTCATGCGACGAAAGAACCAGTACTGCCAACCTTATTTTTACATACTCTTTGGTAGCTTGGCCATAGAATATACATACCTATGGTAGGTACCAGAACAGTAAGTGCGCATTCACAGCGTAGAATTTTGCGCGTTTTTCAAGCGTGTTGTGTTAAAAAAGCTGCTCTTGCTGTATAGTCATCAGATTAGCCGGCGTTAAAATTACCGCGATAAAATTGCTTGCGATTATATTACTGCGTTATATATGAACTAACTACCATAATGTTAATATCTAATTTGGAATGCGTTCAGAAATGTACTAAAATAGCCTCGATGTAATGTACAGAGCAAGACAATCGTCATTGAAATTTCGAATTACATTTTTACTGTTTAAGAAACATTGTCAATTTTTTTCTCTGTAGCACAGGGCCCCTGAACGTGGCGGGGCCCCTAGGCAGTTGCCTACAGTGCCTAATGGATAAAACGGCCCTGATTTCATGTCATTAAAAATTAAACGAGGATCATTACTAAATTCAGTGGAACATTCCCTTGAACGCCTACTGTACCCTTCTCAGTTTCCTAGACATGGGTTCCTCAAACGTAATTGGCACTCATTCGGTAGACCCACGGAAGAGATGAGTCAACTTTGCCCGGTCCGGAGAACCCGGACCTGCAGCTCAGTAGGATAGAAGTGCCTGCTACCACTCAACCTCCGGGCCTTATGAAACATTACCGATTATCACAATAATTCGATAACTCAAACAACATACTAAAGTTTTGATATGGATTGAGAGAAAATTTAGAGCATTTTAAGTGATTGATAAACAAGTTAAATTTTCACTGTTTGATGCCAGAAAAAAAAAAAGGAAACCTGATTTTAGATATTTTTGATATTTCATATTTTGGCCTGTTATATTTGGCCTGAAGATACTCCGTTTCGAAGTTACTTCGTTACACATTAAAAACCAGTTCATTTCCTTCAACCAATTAAAAAATAAATCTCATTTTATGAAAGCTATTTAAAATAGCTTTCATAAAATGAGATTTATTTTTAATATATAATAATTTTGCTCAAAACGTAACTAACTATGAATAAAGCTCAGGTAAGAAGTAGGTGTTACTTTAAATTAAAGAATTTGAAAAACTATTCGATCGGGTATGAAAGAAGTGTATCATATTAATTCAGAAGCTCTCTATGTAATTATATTTTTATTAATAATGATTTCATTGCAAAAATGACTGATTAATTCTTAATATAAATTTGTGTGCTTAATATAAGACTGTTTACATAAGTCGAAACGCATGAATAATTTAAAATTTTATTATAAAAAAATCATTTAATATATGAAAGCTACATATTGTAAGTTTATAAAAATGAAAATTTTTATCATGACTTGTAATGGTAATTTTGTAATTTACATTAAGTTAAGTCCGTTGCCGAATAGCACACGTTTATAATGATTAAACTTACGGACAGAAATATGTTCATCTATAGTAAACGCAGCGAATAAACTTATATTCACACTTATATAATTGTCTCTGTTTTAGGTAAGGCATCATATAATGCTATATATGCTTTCTTCTCTCAATATTTATCTGAAAAATGCATTTAATAGCAGTAAATTCATGATTTTCTCTTTAAAAAAATATAAATAACTTAAACATTTTAATAAATTTTAACGCAGAAAATATATTTTCGACTGAAATCCATTTATTCATGGAAAAAAATCTGATTTAAAAAAATTATTTTTTGATATTGATTTAAATCATTCTAAGTCATGGTATTAATTAAACAGCACATACCAAATACAACATTAACATTAAAGATAAGATTTTTTTTTTTAAACAAGTGATATTTTATAATTGTCATCAGCAGATTCCCATTTCAAAAACATGTGACCTTGCTATTATATCAACTGTATCTTTAAACTGTTAATGAAGTAGTACTTTATTCGGATATTTTTCGGCGAACTTTGTATTTATTATTTATTAAGCCCTGTTTATTTATATTACAAGCAAAATTCCTTATCTTTCAGAATTAGAGTATATAAATTTTTGTCATGATTCATGTAATGAAAAAGTCAACACGGAACATTATTAAATTCAGCTTCCCAACAACCTTTAAAAGGTAAGGCTTGCTGCTGTCATCTGAGTTTCAATGAGCTTGGGCTCCCCGATGATGTTTTGTACTCATTTTATCGATACACAGAAGGAGAGAGAAAACATTGCCCGGTCCGAAGATGGAACCCGTAGTTGCAGCCTCCGAGCCTTATTATTACCACGATGATTCGATAACTCAAACACATACTAAGAGTTTTGATATAGATTGGGAGAAAATATAGCACTATTTTCCCAGAACCCGGACATGCAGCACGGCAGGACAGAAGTGCTACCACTCAACCCTTGCCTCTTATGGGACATTAACACGATAATTCAATGACTCAAACACATACTAAGAGTTTTGATATGGATTAGGAGAAAATATAACACATTTCCCCTGAGCACGGCAGGACAGAAGTGCTACCTCTCGACCTTCGGGCCTTCTGGAACAATACTGATTACCACGATAATTCGATAACTCAAGCACATACTGTTTTGATACGGATTGGGAGAAAATTTAGAGCATTTTAAGTGATTGATAAACGAAGTAAACGTTCTCTGCTTTGTTACCAGACCAAACAAAACGTGACTTTAGTTTTCGTCTGTTTTTTCATTTAGTTTTCATATCTCGGCCTTTAATTTTTCGAAGATGCTTGCAAGTTAAGAATGCAAATTTTTTTAATTCTCTTATTGAGTGATCTTGCTTTAACATTAAATTTTGTAAATCTGGTATTTCATAATAAATAAAAGTATAGTTCGTTCACTAGGAGTTGGCACTTGACTCCGCCTTCATCACGTGGTATCGGATGATACTATTTCGCTATTTTGGGGAGAAGGAGGCGAACAAGGCTGCTATTTGGCGATCATATGACAAAACTATTTATTTCGCAATCTTCATTTGCATATTTTGAACATGTGCATTTTATTTCATAAGCTTGTTGATATTTCTCTCTTTTTATTGAATAGTTTGTTCTTTTTGAGATATTTTGATGGGAAAAAGTTTTTAAATATAAATTAGCTAGAATAACGAAAGGTATAATAGCTGATGATAAAGCGAAGTAAGTGACTGAAAAAGAATTCACTGTTTGTGTTTGGCCTTCTACATCAGAAAGCCTCCACACGGTTTCTAATAAGTCGTCTGCGCGGACTATTTAAAAAGTGAGCAGTTTGAGAGCATGAAACCAAATTCTATTTTAAAAGTGACTGAGAGGAATTTGTCATACATATTTGAGAATTGAATCTGTAGTGGTAGACAAGTAAATAAGACAAACTAATCATATTCAAAAATTAAACAAATTTTTAGACATATATTTGCTACCACTTTCTTATTTTTAGTAGATTTTCTATTAAATGGCTCTTTCGTAAACTGGTTTGCCTTCATAGTGGTCCGATTGGACTACCTATAAAAACAGTGTGGAGGCTCTGCGCACGTTAGAGGTTATCTCGATTTCAAGCGGGGAAATGCTTTTCCTCTTACTCCCCCGCGCTGAAATGAACTCTGCGTCCGAGGAGGTGGAACCAAGTGCCAACTCCTGGTGAACGAACTATACCGTTAATGATTGACTCCAGAAAGCGGTCTATATATATAATGCGAGCTGAGGTGGCTCAGGGGATCAAGCGTTTGACTCTCAATGAGAACCGGTTTCGAATCCCTGCGATGGCTGGTCAATACAAATCCCGCACCCGGCTCGCACTGACAAGAGTGCCGACGTCAAACACCATCAGTGATAGAGGGATCATCGGTTACAGTTCCTTTGCCGTCAGGTTCACTCTGGGAGGCTTTCGTGGTTTTCTTTTCGATGTAACGCAAATGTGAGTCAGTTCCATCAAAAAACATTTGATCCTCCAATACATTTGATAGCTCCCAATATTTGATCCAAGAGTTCCCTTTTCTTTTGAATTAGATTAAATATTACAATTCTACAGAGTTGAACAATGGTAGCCATAAACACAAAAATAGGGATATAAAATAATATATACATGTAATGCACTAAAGCGATAAAAAAGGTATTTTATATTGTTTACACTAAATGGATGAATCGTTCGATTACTTATTACATCAGCTTTTAAAATGCTCTATGCTTTGACTTTTACAGAGATGCCAACAGCTCCGAAAGAGACAAAACATTATAAATAACGACACAGAACTACTAACTAAAACTTGAAGATTTTACTTTAATTTTGCCCAATTTAGAAGGCTCAACACAGTTTAACTGTAAGCTGGATGTTGTGGATATCTCCGCATATTGGCGCCAAGAAATGATTCATCGGAAATGAGTTGACTTATAAAATAAGAAGTCAATATAACACATAAAAAGCATAGAAAGTAGCTTAATTGTAACAAAGTGGTGTGTCACATAAGTCTTCAAATTATTAAGAGGCAGTGACGAGTAAAAACTCTATAAATCGAATTAAATAAACCAAGATTCTTCCATTAAAAGACTACTGCGGTTCGCAAATAATTATTCGCTAATCGGAGTAAGTTGGCATCTCTGCTATCGATCTACACACAAATATTCGTATCATTGAAATATTACAATAGATAAAACTATCTTGTTTTGGCAAAATAAATACTACTATTGAAACCATTTTTTTTTTGGAAAAGCATCCTCCCCAATAAATGGTAGTACAAATTAGTTAACCCTTTACACTCCGAGTAATTTCAAATGTTGTATAAATAAGTGTATGCACTAAATCCTTAAAAATACAAAGTTTAAACATAATTTATAATGTTCTTAAAATATTTTAGTTACTAATTATTAAGATATAAACATTTTTAATCCTAGAGAGGCGCCTCAGAGGTGTCATCGGAGAGCAAAAGGTTCGGAGTGATGCTGCATTGTATCTTAATAACACACACACACACACACATATATATATATATATATATATATATATATATATATATATATATATATTATATATATATATATATATATATATATATATATATATATATATATAATATTAATAAAACGGGGGGTGGGTAGCGAACAGTGAGTTCCAAAAAAATTAAACGATTTTTGGCAGTTAAACAGACTCAACTCAAACAGGACAGACTCGATCAGGGATTTAAAATTCCCATTTTCGATATTGTTAGAATCGAGCTGTGATGGCTCAGGGGATATTGGTATAAAATGGATATTTCTAATTACTATTTTCATTGTTGTTTTTTTTTGGCAGTTCAGATTAATACCGACTCAATCAGTAATTTAAGATTGTAATGTTCACTATATATAGAATCAGAGCCGATGTGGCTCAGGGGATTGAGCCTTCCAATGAGGTGAACCAAATTCGAATCCCAGCGATGGCTGATTGCTACGAATTCTGCATCCTTCTCACACCGACCACAGCTCCAACGTAAAATATCCACAGTGGTAAACGGATCATGGGTTACAGTCCCCTTCCCATCGGGCTAAACGTGAGTGGTTTTCATGACTTTCCTCTCCATATAACGCAAATGCGGGATAGTTCCATCAAAAAGTCACCCATGAAGGCTGATTTCCCCCCAATAGTAGTTACAGGAGTTCCCTTGTCCTCTGGATTGTGTTCAAAATTACAAGGCTACGGAGTTGAACATTGGCCTGCCAATAAGGTGACTCGGATTTGAATCCCCGCGATGTTTGGTTGATACGAAATCTGCACCTACTTCGCAACAACCACAGTGTTTAAGTAAATTATCCTCTGTGGTAGACAGATTATGGGTTAGAGTTCATGTGTAAAAGTTTATATGAAATATATAGGTTTATGTACTTATAATGTAGGGGCAGACGAATTGTTTAAACATCGATGTTTATATCTTTAATTATTTACCAGTGCATTTAACCTCTAAGGGAGCGTAAAAATATTGACTACAACTTAGGAAGTAACGAACTGCTGAAAGAAAGATGTTTAAAATCTTTAAATATTTACCTGTGCATTTGTCCCGTAGTGGAGCGTAGATTTCTTGAGTACAATTTAGACACAGACGAGTTAGTACATCAGTACATATCAGCATGCAAGACTGTTGGAGAAAATATCAATGCATAACTTGTCATGAGATTCAAAATACCTTTATAATTAATCAAGCAAGCAAAATTATTTGCTCTGCGATGATTTTTTTTCCTGCGGTGTAAAATTTAGACTTCAACATTTAATTCCAAGTTCAGTAAATTTAAAGATAACTCAAGTAAATTACCACTACATGTGAATAATTTAAACATACATAGAAAATGCCATCCTTCATAGTATTTATGTCCTCGACTCTAAAGTATACCACACCAACAAATAAATACTTAATCTACCTCTAAATACCTAACAGCCCCCAGATAGATCACAATCAGCTACCTCAAATATACTACCCTTCTCATAACTTATGGATACTTCTGAGGAGAGGAAATGACTATTAAGATGATCCTCGACTCGGGAGTATACCATTCATTAGATTACACTCGTTCACTAGTCGTTCCGTAAGCAGCCAATTACCCAATCACCTCCTTATGCCTAACGCCAAAAGTTTCAGTCGCTCTAGGGCAAATTGGATATATGAAGAAGTGAGCTGCCAGCTTCGGTGACTGGTACTTCGCAAAACAACATATCAAATCATATCAAGAAGTATTTATGTATGGGGAGACTTTATATAGTCATCAGGTAACACATAACTGCCAATTTTTATGCATTTTGTGAAGATTTTTATTTTATATTTAAAGTGGTAGTGAATGTATGCTATACTTACTTTGATAAGTTTAATTTTTGTTGATTTTGACCAGCGCTATTCTTAAAAAAATTAAGCATTCAAAATAATTCAAAATTAACCGTATATTTCTGCCTAAAATTTTAAATCAATATCCATTTCACTACCACAGGAAAAAATCAACCTAGGATTGAAAGTTGCCAGGTTGAGATAACTGAAAAAGCTCCAAGCACTGAAGACATAACAATGGAATATAAAGATGAAAACCTGAATACAACACCAAATACAGAAACTGACACGGACGTCAATATTAACAACAATACAGAACTACCAGCAAAGAAAAGAAGAAGAAAAAGCAAAATGCAGTCAAAATAATTGAAGATAATTCTACACTCATGTCTACAAACAGCTGTCCTTCTTCTAGCCAACGTAACTCAACAGATGACGCCACTATCCTGCCGACAACAAAACCTCAGGAGGATACAGACAAAGTACGGGATCCACCCAGCAAACCTGAAATAACACCGCAAGCCAGATTTATTAAGGTTTTGGTTCGGGGCCTGCCTGTGGACTTTGGTACAGATGCCATTAATGCAGAATTACAGAAAAAAAATATTGAAACCATTAAAATAGCGCAGTTTAAGAAGAGAATGGGAGAGGCCTATCGACTCCTCCCCTTTTTCTCATAATCCTAACATCAACGGCGAATCACCATAGAGTTTTCGAAGTCAACAACATACAGCAGATCCCGATCAAAATCGAGCGATTTTGAGGAGGTCGAGGACCAATACAATGTTACAACTGCCAAAATTTAGGACATACGCAAAGTCACTGCAATGCATCTGCAAAGTGTGTAAAATGCGCTGAAAACCACAGGTCTCATGAATGCAACAAAGACAGAACAACACCTACAAAATGCTGTAATTGTTACAAAAACCACACAGCAAACTATACTGGGTGCGAGACCCGCCCCAGCAGAAGGAGCCCTCGAGCAACATCAAATTCGATGCCTAAACTTGCTCATCGATTAGTGTCATTAATCAAAGAATTACCGGAATTGCTCAAAAATTAAGAAGTGCTCCGCCTTCTGCGGGGAATCATAGAAGAAACTTCTCAATCCCAGTGAGTTCTATTTTTATTTTCGAGACTCTCAAGTTAAATTCACTGAACTTTTCACAGCAGACTTTTAGTTAAGTTAAATTAAATTACAATAAAATTTATTTTCTGGTAATATAGCCAATTTTTGCATATATATTTATCAAATTATGCACGTTAAATTCTTTGCAAATTCCATTATTGCATTTAATAAGCAATATTTCTCTGTTACGATATATTTACTGCATTTTCTCCAAATATGTTATTTTATCATGTATCAAGGTATGATTTGTCTATATTCATCAATTATGTCTTTCATTTTTCAAAAATCAATTATTGTACATATCAAATCATGTTTTATATTTATTTTTAATTTAAGTCTAGAATCAATATTTCTAATGTTATGTAAAAACGCCAATTTGTCATATTGAAAATTTCATTGCTTTATTATTTCACAAGCAAACGGCTTGATTTTTCTGATGGCTACCACAATGTCTGCCAAATCAATGTATTTTACCTTACTGTATGTAATTTAATGATGAATGGGATAGGGGCCGCTTCGCGGCCCAGGTGCCCAGTTTATTTAAATAAAGGAAGAAGAAAGATAACAGAAAAAGTACCTTAATATAAATGGATTACCATTCTTTTAAAAAAGTAGGTGCAACATGTATCGACGATTTTCTTTGCTAGGAAGTAACGGAGAAAAGAATCTTGTATTTTGTTTGCAGTCAAAAACTTCCCTCTCTGATTTGTAACTTAACAAATTTGACTGTACATACAGAGATGGCAACTTGCTCAGCTTTGTAAAAAAAAATATTTTCTAGTGTTAGCAAAATTTAATTTATTTCTAGTTTAGTTATCGTTAGTTTAAGTAATTTTTCCTCCTGTACAGTGTAACCAAAATAAAAAAAAAATATCACCCTGAATAACTTTCGTTATAATTATCGAAATTTCTGAAACTATATATATATAATTATTATTATTTTTATTATTATTATTATTGACTTTTTTTAAAACATTAAATATTCCACATTTGTTGATATTGTATAGACGGTGAGAAAAAATACTCAGTTTTATTTGAATCACCCAATTAAAAATATTTTTTAAAAACATTAACGAAGGAACACACAATGTTGATCTGGAGCAATTTTATGAAAATTGCATCATATAGTATAGTTTGTAAGGAATTGCCGAAGGCTGTGGATCACTTAGCCGCAGAGCGTTGCCCGGAGTGCACCACGAGGATGGACACACTGAGTCCTCAAGATATTGGGAAGCAAGAGAACTTTTAAGGCAATGACTTCAGTCTTCTTTCTTTGTTATCCTACGTACATTTGTATTTGTTATTTATTTCATCTTTCTACTTGTAACTTTTGCCTTGCCATTAGAAATAAAATAAAAAAAGTAATGTTTGTATGTAGTAATTTGTAGTTCGTATATAGCATATAGTATAGTGTAGTTGAATCATATAGTTTGCAATAGTAAAACATGGATGAAAAGTTTGTTAAACATGGATGGAAATTTTTGTTAAACAGAAATCTAATGCAGTTTTTTTAAATTTTCGCCATTAAGAACTTTTTCGTTGATATTCTTACTTGGTATGCTACCTTATTTAAGAAAGAAATTTCCCTAGTCACCGTAGAACATGGGAAATTCAAGAAATTAAATTAGTTTTGGAATTACTCTTTGTGATCGCGGTCCTGTTCTGTTGTTCTTCTCCCACAGATCTTCGTAATCTATACAATCAGTCTTGTAAGGTGCAGGAAGAAGATGATATTCAACCTGAAAGCACGGCAGAATTTTAATTTCTTTATTTCTATGTAAAATCTTAATTATCAGGTGATACTATACAGCATTGTTTTTACGAGGTTGAACTCGGTTTACACTTGTTTATGTTCGTGTATCAATTGGTTAACATTCTATTGCAATATTTTAAAAATAAATACATATAGGAAGTATATGGAAAAAAAACCTGAATGTAATCCATCACATGTATGTCTAAATATGAAAGTATTGTATATAAACTCGTTTAAAACATGTAATTATTAGAACACTACAGTGTGTCTAATAATTTGGTCGAATTATTATAATATACTAATATAATGGTTGGTTGGAATTTATTGGCACAGGAGTCAGAAATGGCTCTACTGCCCCAAACACTAGGGTTAAGAGTCATTGTTCTGTTTATTAATATTTCAGAACAATTGATATTGTCCAATTGTACAAATATAATACCTGATATAATAAATATTCTATATTTATAAAATATATTAAATATACTAATTTATCCAATCGCTGAATTCATATTACATATTGTCTAATTAAGGCAATTTGTGATACGATTTTCTTTCATTCTGATAACGTGGCCTGCCCATTTAATTCTTTGTCATTTAATAAAGTTTATAATATCAGGTTCATCATATGAGTGATAATGTTCTAGATTTAATCTTCTAAGCCACCCACCATTTTTTTAAATTCCTATAAAAGTACTTCTTAATACCTTTCTCTCTAAGGTACCATACATAGCCTCATCCGTACAAGATATGGTCCAGGTTTCATAAGCATATGTTAAAATTGATCTTAAGAGAGATATAATAAAACTTTTGTTTGTCTATGAATTACATTAGATTTTATGCATTTTCGAATTCCATTAAAACATTAATTGGCTACAGTAATACTTCTTTGTATTTCCATTGAAATATTGTTCCTGTTGTTGATTACAGAACAAAAGTAAACGAAATTATCAACAGCCTCAGATTTATATTCTTCAATTTCTAAATGGGTGTTATTGAAGTTTGTTTTAGTACAGGGAAAAAATATTTAGTTTTGCTCTCGTTTATTCTCAGGTTGGAATTCAACTACAGAGTAGAAATTTGTTGTGCTGATAGGGGTCATTTTGAAGTTTTTCTTTTCCGATCCTTCATTTTGTTTGAAAGTTACTGCCATTTTAAACACTTTGAATATTTTTAACAGTAATTATTTATTCACTGTTGAGGATAAATTGATCTCTCTCGTGATTTTCTTATTATAAGCTCATGCTTGATTCAGACATTTCCAGATATAAAGCTTAACATCTATTACGACACTTCTTAAAATCTAAAGTGTTTTTTTTTATGTGAACTGTTATATAAAAAACAGTTTCCCCTATATATGGTGAACAAGTAAATTTAGTTATCAATGTGTGACACACAGGGTTGGCATGTTTTTGACAATTGACAGTTGTATCCGGCTTTAACCGTGGTTTCATTCGTCATGTCAAAAGCTCCTTTTTGACAAGTGTTAAAAATCCCAAGTTTTAGTGTCAGAATAGATATTAGCTATTATAAAGAAGAAGTATTTATAAATAAGTAGTATATATATATAAATAAGCATACCTATAAAATTATAAATGAACAATCAATTATGTTCATGAATTATTTGATAATAAATTCTTCTTTTGAAAATTACTGTCAAAAACATAAAGTTTTCTGTAGAAAGTATTAAATGATTATTAAAAAAAAAAAATTTTTAAATTGGAATTTATCCAATCTATTCGTTTGCTAAAATAGTTGAAATCAAATTACATAAACAATCACATAAATTAAAAAAATACTTAACAACCATTTTATTCATTGTGTCTATAATCTGTGGCGTTGCGGCCTGAAATGCAAAGTCCGAACTACGAATCTCTGACATTGGACTACGTCGCTTGCAGCCGTTAATTGACGTAGACCTCATACCTGAATGGAGATATGCGTGAAGGGCGAAATCAGCAAAACGTGCACAGTATGTTTTGGATATAACTTGGCCGCCTACCCACAGCTTGCTCTCTCTCCCCGTCGGTTCCAGCTAGCAGTCCGGCATGTTCTCGCCGGTTACCTTTTCGCGGTTTTTTCAATGCTGCTTCAATGTTAAAGTGGTTGTTTTATATCTGTTAGAATGTTTTTAGTTAAATTTACAAGTTTCCTAAAATGTTAATAAAGATAGTTATTTATCTAAACTTAGTGTTATTTATGAAGAAACCTATAACCGTTCTCGGTAACATTTTCATGTAGAAGGTTTTTCTAGAGTTAGATTTCTTTTTAGAGTTTATGTGGGGACTCTAACAAAGATACCAAACTACCCACAAATTATTTTCATTTACTCACATTTTAATCATTTCCCTAAAACATTCTCACACAAAAAAGCAAAAAAAGTTTTGAAGCCTTTTTTACACAGAATTCGTTTTTCAGTTTTGTATGAATAAGACCAAAATTCGAAAATATTCTTTCTATTGATGCTGACCTGCATTGTCTACAAAGTAAAAGTATAGTTTGTTCACCAGGAGTTGGCACTTGGCACCCCCTCCTCAGACGCAGTGCTCATTTCAGCGCGGGAGTAAGAAGAGAAACATCTCTGCCCGTAAAATTGAGACATTCCCAGCGCAAAGTGGAATGACAGCGAAACCAATCTATTTAAAAAAAAATACTAGTCTCAAAGTGGTCAATCTCTGAAACCGATACTTTTAAAGTAATATTTTAATTTTCCTAACCATTACTAGATAGCACCACTACACTTAGATTATGTCTTCCTTGGTGAAAAATGAAAAGTTTTCAATGCATTTTTTCGTTACTTCAAAAAAAAATTTTTTTGCCCAATGAAATACAAAAAATGTTCGAAATATATTACTCAAATTTGCTGTTTGTGAGCTCCTTTTGACATACAAATTTTCCCCAAAAATGATTCCAAGGAAAAGAATAAAATTTTTGCATTTATTTTTCCTCCTTTCAGAGAGAGACCACTGTGCCTCTAGAACGTATGATATTCCCGCCAACACATGTCCTTTTTCCACCTTTCACTTATTCAGATAGTGAAGTAGATCAAAATTTATTAGGGTTTTCGTTAGCATGGGGCTTATGAAAGGAGAACCATGTGTCTTTTATCTATTTTTATTGAGAATAAAGCCAAATACATCAAATTTCCCATCTGAAACAAATTTGTTCTTCTCATTTGCGTTCTTTTTGAATTAGTGAACAGTCATATTGCATAACATTGAGTATACAATATGATTCATATTGTCATATATGAATCATATTGCGTATTGAATCATATTAGTCATATTGCATAACATAACATTGAGTTGATGCTAAATTTATTTTCTCTTATTACTAATTTTTCTGCTTTTTGTTTGTCTGAAAAATTAAGAATTTAAGCAATTTTTTTTAATTATTATTTTGTATTGTTGATTTTCAATTACGAGATACGTTTAATTCTTTATGATGGAAAAAATTTATTATATATATAGCAGAGTAAGCCGCAGTAAGATATTCATTTTTATTAAATTGAATTATACATTTTATTATATATTTTATTTTTACTATTATATATTTCTGTATAATTAATTTCATCATAATATTGCATAATATACATTATATTTGTAGTATATTTTATTTCTTAGAACATTTTTCGTGTTTAAAATTCATATATGTTATTAATATATATTTTGTATTTTATTATATATTATACTATACTTATTAAAGCCATTTTTCGATTTTGAAATGATATAAATGATTCTAGTATTTAAATTTATTATTTAATTCCAAGTTTAAATTCATTGTAAAAAATGCTAAAAAACAAGTTAAAAAAATATTATTTTCTTATCACGCGAAAATGTTCTATGTGGACAGCGGTTAACCACCGAAACCACCACCAGGTGGGACAATGAATCAGAATTTTTTTTAAGCGTAAATTTCCCATTCTTAGACCCTATGCATCATAATTAGTTCCTCAATTTAAAAAAAAATGAAAATTTGTATTCGCGTGCCTCAAAGGTTTAATGCGGGCCAAACACAAACAGTGAATTTTTTTCAGTCACTTACTTCGCCCTATCATATGCTATTATCCCTTTCGTATCTCTAACTAACTAAATATATATTAAATTTAAAAACTGCTGTTTTCCCAGCAAAATGTCTCAAACAGGACAAACTATTCACTCAAAAGATAGAAATATCGTTAAAAATGGGGCGAAATATCTTCAAATGCATGAAATTATTACATATAATTATTACATTGGCCAAAATTATAACATAAAAGGATTAAAATAAAAATTTATATTAATAATAATTAACAACTCATAGCTATTGCCTGTAATATAAACTGAATAGTTATAATATGGGTCTTAAAATATTAGGTGAGAGCAAAACGCAATTCATTTACAGTACTCATAAATGTGACCATTTTACGTTATTTTTCCAGAAGTTATATATATATATATATATATATATATATATATATATATATATATATATATATATATATATATATATATATATATATATATATATATATATATATATATATATATATATATATATATATTTCCGAAGGATTTGGGTTTTTCAAACCGAAATATATTTTATTTTATTACCATCATTAAATCCGACACAACTTTTTGGTTTTACGACAATTAAAGTTCAACTCCGTAGCCTGGTAATTTTTGACCAATCCAAAAGACAAGGAAACTCCTGGATCAATACCCCCAAAGGTACGATTTGATATGGGAACATGGAGTACTTTGTGACTCGACATATTTAACCTGCTTCTGTCACCATTCACTACACGGGGGTTAATCGGTTGGCGGGATCGAGCCCGCGAACTCTTGGACATGGGCCCAGAATAGTAGAAAAATATTAGAAAATAAGGTAACTTATTAGTACCATATGTTTTTTGAAGGATTTTCCCGGTTCTAAATTTATTTCGTTTAATTCGTTATGATATATAATGTTTAAAAAGAATGGTAACTTACTTGAAATATATATATTTTGAATTAAAATCTTAGGTTCTAAATTTATTGCCATTTATTCATTATCACATGTAATGTTCAGAAAAGTAAAGTAACTTACTAGAACTGTATATATCTTATCTAATATTCTAGACCTTAATTTTATTATCTTTAATTAAATTTCAGAACAGACTATTAGCAAATAAAGTTATTTACAAGAACTATATGTTTTTGTTTTATTTTCCCTGTTCAAAATTGTTTATTTTTATCATTATCAGCTATCATATCAGTTTTTAGAACAGTAAGGAAACGTGCTAGAACTATACGTATTTTGTGTAATCCTCTTTGCTTTAAATTTACTGACCTTAATTAAATTTCAGAAAAATATATTACAAAATAGAGTAACTTACTAGAATTATATGTATTTTATATGATTTTCCCGGCTCTAAATTTATTGCCTTTAATTCAATGTCAGAAACTGCAAATGGCGAATGTATGTCGAGAACTGCTCTTGGATTCTTTCTTGGATCAAACAATTCATCTTCTTCAACATTCAGAATGAATACCTGACGAGAGGCAACATTCAACACCCCTAGCAAAAGAAATAAATAGCAAATAGTTCCTTAATACTAACTCTTTTTTTAGAATGGAATGGCCATTGGTTTATGAACAGTTACCCCCGATGAGTGTAGGTAATACGTGTAGACTTTAAAATTATGTAAGGATGTATGAATGAAGGATAAGGTCTATAAACGACTTTCTATCCATATGTGCAAGCTCTGACTTTTAAATAAGTCACTCTATGAAAGATGGGATACCAATGAATGATTTATTCCTTATTTAAGCCTTTTATTTAAATTACAACGTTTACGTATTTTGAATGTTTTTTTTATAATTAATTTTATATTATTGTAATAAAATTAATAAAAAAATTTCTTCTTTTTATGGGTTTTATTATATAATTTTTCCGAAGAGATTTTTTTACTAGTTTTTCTCCTAGATGGCAGCCCTGATATGTTAATTGCTCAATTTTTTTTCGACCAAATACATTTTTTAATTTAATTTAATTTGATTTGAGCTATATGCACAACTTTAAAGATTTTTCTTCTTTGCGAAATTTGTTAACTGTTAAATTAGTATTTTACTTTTAAACCTAAGTCACATTTTGCTACACGCCGGTAAGTTTGGTTTGTGCTTTCTTTTTTTCATATATATATATATAATCAAAGATTTCAAATTATTATCTGAGCAATACATCCTTCAACGACGATGAAATTTCCGTAGTTTCGAAAAATGTATTTCTTACCGTATCAAATATAATGCATTAATATTTTAAAAAATTGTAATTCAAATACTTTGTCTGTCACTACACAAAAATAATTTAAATGCGCATGTAAAACATAGGATAAACATATGGTTTTGGTCTTAATATCTGATAAAATGCATAAGACTTCTGCTTGTTTTAAATCGTTGGAAAAATATTTCTCAAAGTTTTCAAATGTTAAACTATATATTGCCATGAATAAAAATTGTCATCTAAATACGTCCAATCATTTTCTGCAATTTAGAATGAACTGGATATAGAGGAATACAAATATACAGAGGAATACAAGAAATATAGAGAAATACAAGATTTTAGTAAAACATACAGTTGGTTGCCAAATAATCACTTTTTACGTTCTCCCAATTCTTTTGTGACAATTTAACAGGTTTTGGTATTTCTGAAATCGTATGCCTCATAAATGATTCGACAGTTTTTGAAAATGTTTTTACGTTTTTCCAAATTTATACATTAATTTGCACCCATTAATTAGATCATAATTAGTGTAAATAAATTTAACGTAAGTCTATCTCTTTTTAAATATTTTAATTAGTCGCAATTGAGTGTTTTAATATTTTTAATTTTTCGATGCATACTTTAAATTTAGATAATTTTAAATTTTTTTACCATTTCCGTTGAGTTTGATTTGCTTATTGTCGGCAGTGTTTATAAAGTGAATAGATTCTTCTGATAATTATGTGCTTTATCTTGATTGGTATATGATTTGCACATGATTTTTGCTTCATTTAATAACTTTTTACTTATATCTCATGTAATGAAAATTTAACTTACGTGGGAAAAATGTACCCATTTTTGCTCTTTCATTGCTGTTTTCTCTACTATAGAGCTTGAAACAAGGCACTAAATCAAAATCATTATGATGCTCCCATGTTTGCTCAAAGTAGTCAGATTCAGTTTTATTATCTAACCTAAAAAAAAGAGGGGACAATTACAAAATTATAATATTATCAAAATACTTCGTATTATAAAGTAAATTTAAAAATACGAATAATACTAAAATTGAAACAATATTCTGAAGTTTGAAAAAATAGATGAAGGAATCTAGGGGTCCTAAACACGAATCTAGTGATGTACTAGTGGTTTGATTATGAATATTTGGTAGTCTTTTTCAGGGGATCGCTTGAGGCGTTAAACATTTAGGTGGTAACGGGATATTGTTTCATTTCTGGTAAAAATGCTTGAAACTGCTGCCCCTGGTTAAGATTAATAAAAGAGGTTTATAAGAGAGCAGTTTTTTCTTCAGAAAGAAAATTAAACTGACCTTTAAAAAAAAGTAACATATTCTTTTTTCACGTAACTTTAATTTCACTTTAAAGGCTCATTTGGTTATTATTAATAATCGAAAGTTATGACTCTGTCTGAGGGATATCAGACAACGAACCCTTAATCTTCACATAAATGTAGAGAATACCAGGCAAGTATGTGACATGCGCAGTGAGTCAGCGGGATCTGATTTTTCATTTCTTTTGCTGTTATAGAAATGTGTGCGGTGTACCGCATTCCTTATACAGTTGTTTAGAAGATAAAATCCAATATCCGATGCTCTCTATTCTTGTAATATTATCGCATAACGCTTAAATTTAATTTAAGGTACAGTGCGCGAAAAAAAGAACCACCCTGAATTACTTTTGATCTAATGATCGGATTTTGTACGTCTTAGGACTCTATCTTTATGGTTCGAGGGCATGACCTGAAATTAGCTATTTAATTAGAACAAACAATATTTTAAGTAATGACATTAGACACAAAATCGCGCTTTCTCTGAAGAAACATACTCTTTTTCAACGGATTCGTATTTCTGAAATCCAAAATATGCCGTGGAAGGTGCTTGAAGTCCTTTGTGTTGCCTGGTTACCACCTTATATCCTATGTCACGAAGGCGAGCAACTTTACTCATGCCATACTGCCACAGATACTCTTCCCATCCATGCCCTGAGCGTGATTCGAACCTCCAACCGTTGGCTTCGCAGTCAACATTAAGAAAAACGACTTTGATTACAAACATTCAGAAAGCAATACTTGCCAAAAATAAGGTATGAAACTCTCAGTTTCGATTTGACCATATTTTTCAAGTTCTTCGAGTGTCATTCTTGAATAAATGTGATTTTTAGGCATCTATAAGAAAATTAAAATTTCATAGTTAGTTTTTTTTTTGGCATTCTCTCAGTTTTGTACAACCTTTAACATGAGATATTTTAAAATTCGTAGTAGAATTCTCACGGAATTGAAAAGGCTTAAATTGTGATAGAAAAATTAAGAAGTTGCGTGCCATCTTGTAAATTTCTTATCTAAACATACTTCAGTTTGCTACATCACGGAGATATCTAGCTCAGCGTTTCTCAACCTTTCAGTATTCGCGGCCCAGTTTTCGATCATAACTTTCATCGCGCCCCTCCCCCCACTTGCAGTAAAATGTATGCAACAATAATGTATGTTGAGTATTTTTAATTCTGTCCTTAAATTATTTTTAACTAACTACCAAAACAAAAGTAAAGTAAAAATCAGCAGCAATTGAGATTGTAGAAACTATGTTTGGAGTTAATTTTTCAAAACAATTACAGTCCATACCTCTTTCAAATGATACTGCTGCTCGTCGAATTGGTGATACAGCTGAAAATGTAGTGTCAGCTTTTCTCGACGTTGCGTGACAAAATGTTTTCAATAAACTTTGAAGCAAGAGATATTAATAAAGATGCTCATTTCATTGCCTATGTTTGATTTTGTGATAATATGTCAGTAGTAGAACTACTTTTCTGCAAATCAATAGAACTCAAAACAACAGAGCTAGCATTATTTGCTATTTTAAATGATGTTATGAATGATGCAAACACAGAATGCAAAAATTGCATTGGAATATGCACTGGAATATGTATCGGAATATGCTTGTTCAATATCCGGAAGGTTCGAAAGTATACAAGCATTAGTAAAACAAAAATCGCCTCAATGCGTCTGGACACATTGCATGATCCACAGAGAAGCTTTGGGTTCGAAAGAAATACGTCCTGGTTTAAATATTGTATTAACTGCGGTTGTAACCATTTCAAATTATATAAAAATGAGAACCCTGAGATCTAGAATCTTTTCTGCTCTTTGTAATGACATGGGTTCAGTACAGTCAGAGTTACTATTTAACTGTGAGGCAAGATGTTTATCACGTGAGAAATTTTTGAAACGTGCTCATGAATTAAGAGAAGAAATCGTCATTTTCTTAGAAGATAACAGACCGGAAACCGGGAATTTACACTATTGTTTATTTGTGATGAAATTGAGATACTTGGTCGTCATATTCGAGAAATTAAATAACTTGAATCTTAAACTCCAAGGAGCAAATACACATATGTTGGATACGAGTGATGAAGTTAATGCTTTTTGTAGAAAATTAGAATTGTGGGGCAGAAATTTAAAGCAAAAAAACCTAACAATGTTTGCAAATGTGGATAATTGTAGTAAAACTTATAAGGCTGAAGAAGAATACACGAAAGTTACGTTTGTAACCATTGAAAATCATTTAGCCATGCTGGCAAAGAATTTTAAAAAGTATTTTCCTGCTCATGACAAACTGCTAGCAAGTTACGAGTGGGTTAGGAATCCATTTCATAAGACTCCCGAAGGACTCTCAATTGATGAGGGAGAAAAATTCATAGACTTCACGACAAGTGGCGAAACTGAAATGCAATTTAGTAATAAATCACTATTTGAATTTTGGCAGGAGGAGGATTTTTCTGCACTGAAACAAAGGGCATTTTGCATTCTATTACCGTTTTCAATATCCTACCTTTGTGAAACTGGATTTTCTGCTGTGGCTTCTTTGAAGACAAAATATTGATCACGGCTAAATATAAAAACAGGACTGACAGTGGCTATTTCTAATATTAAGCCTCACCTCAAAAAACTTTGCTCTGCAGGACAGACCCATGGAAGTCACTAAAAATTATTATTTTTTTTAAAAAATTTAGTATGTTTGATTAAGTAAGGTGGGTAAGCCAAAGGTGGCCAGTGCTCCTAACGTAGCCCCCCCCCCAAGTAAAATGAAATTTATTTTGAATCATAAGATGTCCCTTCTGCATTGTAAATCTTGTATCTGAGATGCACGAGGCTGAATTGGAAAATATTTCCTTGAATGGCCTCCATTGTATGAAGTGATTTAATTATTTGCAGTTGCCGTTCTAATTTCCAGGTGAGAAGATAATGTGTTTAAATTCTCAGAACTTTGAGTTATAATATGTTTTCTGAAAGTTTATTTCTTTTTCTTTAACCACATTACTTTAATTCGAATTAGTCTATCAGATTAATAGTTTTATGTCGTGCAAATGGTAAGAGAGACCTTATGTATGTTCCCAAGTGGCGCGACACTCGGGCCACCTTCGGAAGCAAACGTGAAATCTATAAAAGAGTTAATTATGAATCATTACGTAGCATATTATTTCTCAAAAAGGAATGCTTGAATTAAATGCCAATTGATTTATTTCATTTTAAGCAAGTGTGGAACTTTGGTACTTTTTAAATTTTTATAATATTTTGACGTTCTTTGCACTTTAGTAGACTTTGCGATATTTTGTTTCAAGTTTTACGTTTTGTTTGCATTTTAAAGTCATTTATCAGGTATTTTTTTTATTTTTGTGGTAGTTATGAGTGCTATTGTGGTCGATTCTGGTATTTTCTTGCAAATTTGGGTATTCTTAGATTAGTTATGGGTTTAGTTAGTTAACTCTAGTATGGTTATTTAACTCTAACTTGTTGGCTAATCCTTCTGAAAAAATTAACTCAATAATTCTTGATTAATTCTAATGGGTGAAAGAATCGCTAGTGACTTCACACAAGAACTAGCAAAGTAAAATCAATAAGCAAATTATACACTCTGAAAACAAATATCTTTTTTAAAGTCGCGAAACTTGTTCCTTCCAGCAAGACACTTAAAGTGCCTTTTTAAAAGAAGTTTGCCAGTCCAAGTGTTTTTTCTAAAGATAATTCGAGTAAGTGAAAAAGTGATTTCAAAACATGGCTCACCTTTGGAACCTGTGCGAAACCATAGGTGTAGAAGATAAAATTTTAAAATTGTACTATTAAATAAGTGAAATTTTATTTTACAATTAAAAGTATACGTGATATATATTAGAGATAGGTGCAAGATGTTACAGAAAAAATTCAGATACACAGACTTAATCAGAAAATTATAAAAAGCCACCCTTGCCTTATTCCTACCTTAAATTTTGATTTAATAAGTTGTTTCACTTTAATAAGTTATTAAATATGTCAAAATGTATTTTGTTTTCTATCATATGCGTGCTTTCCTTTCATCCAGTTAATCAATTTTTTTAAATAATATTTTCTCTTGAATATTCTCGAGCCACCCCTCTGGTGTGCTCGCGCCCCCCTAGGGGGGCGCGCCCCACAGGTTGAGAATCGCTGATCTAGCTTATTACTCGCTCTGTGAAAATCCAAAGTTTGAAGGAGAAGAACTTCACAGGAACGTCAATGGATGTAAGGGTTTACATGAAAAGCCCGCATTGCTTTCGTTTTTGACATAAAAATGCACTTAAAAAGGAAAATTATGCATAAAAAAAGTTTAAAAAAAGTTATACTAAAGTTAAGGCAATAAACAACTGTACTTAAGTCCGATGATACCACCTAGGTACCACTGGTATCATAGGACCTCCCCCGGTGCACTTCTGGGCATAAAATGCGACCGAAGAACCCAGACTGTCCAGGCCAGATTTGCAAGTGGCCATCTTAAGTGCCTCACTTTTGAGGGAGGCAGAAAGATTTTCCCTACTTGCAAAAAATGTTGTGTTTAATCAGCTTCGTTGGAACACGTTCTGGTTTTCCTAAGAATTTCTAAGGTGGATCTTACATCAGATACCTTTTTGTTGCGAATTTTCTTGCGGTCAGAGGCATCATGGAGCCTATCTAGCATATGTCCGATAAACACTACTTTAAGAAATTTCACATTGTTTAAAATCATACTGATCTCGAAAGAACAGTCAACATAAAGAGGTGTTGTGAAACACTTTTTGGCGTCTGTTGATACTTAATTTCGAAGATGAACAATTATTAGTGATCCATTCACAAAACAAATGATTCCCAAGTATCTACCAGCAGGTGGACAGTAGAGTTAAGCGATACTATAACACTCTTGAATATAGTAAAAATTCTGTAACAACTGCCAGAAAGTTCCAAGCAGGAGAACGGAGCATTCTGGTGTAGGAAATGTTCACGCAAATCTGGACGCTCTCATAATTGTGGAAGGATCGATGGATCAACACTAGAATTTCCGAAATGTACGTGTGTGGCTCGCATAGCACTAAGATAAATTTACCGTTCTCTCCTAACCACCATACTTATCAGACTTAAACCCAATCGAGAATCTATGGGACCACTTCGAACCGGCTGTTCATGCTTCAGATTCTCTACAGCGTAAGTAAGCGTAGCTTACCAGAACACTGGAGTCGGCATGGCTCAGCAGCCAAGTAATCGTCCTGCTCAATTGGCTCTCTACTTGCACGTCTCGCAGTAGTCCACTCTGCTAAGATGGTTATTCTAACTTATTACGGGTGGTCACATTAATGTGATTATGTTGACTTTAGAAATGTGTCTAAGGATCAAAATATAAAATATGATTTCCTTTTTTTTTCTTCATACATATTTTGAAAACCATATTTCCTATTCAATCATTACTGCACGCTGATGAGTAAGATAAAAATTAGATTTAATTATTCAAATCTTTCAAAGGAAACTATGGAAAATGCTTCAGAGAAAACAGAAACTAGGGAAATTAATTAAAGTTTTAACCAACCAGAAACTGAGACATGTCTTCCTGTCTGCAATAATGAGGCATATCTAAACAGAACTGCTGAATATCTGCTGGCTTTTCACAGTTGTCGGGATTTTCATTACAATATGTGCTTCGGCGAATTCTACAATAAAAGAAATCATCATTTACAAATCTTAAAGCTTCTAAACTTCATGTATTATGCATTATTAATATATTCACAGATAATATTCGTCTTAAATACCTGTACCACTAAATTTTATTCTTGTTTTAAACAAATATTGTTCTTCATGTGAGCATTCATGATTTTCCTACAGGGAAATTGTAATATTTAAGCAAGCCTTGGTAAAAACATACTAAAATGATTTTTGATAAATTATTAAAAGATTTTTAAGGTGAATATCAAACATAGAAGAAAGAGTGCTTGACAAAAATTTCTGTGGAAACTTTAAAACATGGAAAATAAAAAAGATTAATGTAAAGAGAGAAAGAAAAATTATTAAAATAAAATATTTTTAAGAAAATTTTAAAAAAAAGTTTAGAAAAAGAAAAAAAATTAGATACATTTTTTTAATTTTTTTTTAAATATTTTATTTCACATATATATATATAAACTTTGCTGCTTATCTTTCAATTTATAAGTGTAAGAATTATCAGCAGAAAAGGCTTTACCCTGAATTAAGAAAATAAGAAGAAATTAAAAAAAATAAGAAGAAAATAAAAAGACATTATTTTTTAGGCACAAAAATTAGTTATAACCTATTTATCATATCACCTCGAATTCGGGTTCGTTATAATAAGCTTAAAATATTTCACAGAACACAATACCTCACTTGTCCAGATAGCAATGTGAAACAGTAACGATTGGCCCTGTTGACTCATGTTTTATCTGATTGGATTCAGTTCGGAAAAAAATTGAGAAATATTGGAAAAGAATTGGGAATAATGCCTTTTGTCTACACAGCAGAAGCATATAGGCTTCTTCTCATTTACCCTTCACACCATTCTATAGGTATAATAAGTATATAGGTCCGTAAAATAGAAGTATAATCATACTTACGGATTCAAATTGCAGAACGTTAGGGCAGGTACTACAAATTTTGGTGTTTCATTGATATCGATGTTTACAACTGTCGGATGACTATAAAATCGCACCATGAATTCCGAGACTTGATAGGAGAAACCTGTAACGCACAGTATAAAGCCTATACATTTCAGTATTGCAATTAGGTTTTTTCCTCCTTCCCTTACTTTGCTGTTTCTCCTTTTTATCTCAATATCTTTGGACATCATTGTAGAACTCTAACACAATGAAAAGAGCATTAATACGTTGCATAAAAGAAAAAAAAATAATAAAGCTGAAATTCTTGTAATCAGTGAAATAATCAGCAGTTGCTAAGAATAGCAATTAAATAGTTGAATTAAAATACTAATCAAATTATTAGATAAATCCGTATCATTAATGTACAATGCTAAAAAAAAGGGACCATTCTGGAAAACTTTTGATCTAATGATCGGATCTTCACGTTCTAGGACTCAATCTTAATGGCTCAACAGGAAGATCTCAAATATGCTAATAAGTAAGTGCAGATAATAAACTAAATTACGAATTCAGAGACTAAAACGCACTTTCTCAGAATAAACACACCTTTTTTCAACTGATTTGTATTTTTATCTCCCAAAATATAGGTCGTAGCCGTAATCTGGGAAATATAGTTCTGATAGTTTGCTCAGGAGAACGGGCCAAAGTTTTAACCCCTTAATATTAATTTTCCTTTTTGCGTTTTTCGGCTATATCCTGAAAACTTTTTAAGTGAATTAGAAAATTTCAGCTTCCACTTATAAAATTCGTTTGCTCAAAAATAATTCCATTCAAAAAATTACCTTTATTTAGTATTTCGTATTTTTTAATCATTTTATTTAATAGTGTTCGAAAAAATTTGGAATTCTAAGCTGTAGATTTTTTGGCATAATTTTAAAGAAGATAATTTTATATTGCGAAATACAAAATTTGAGCGAAATCGGTCGAACAGTTACTGCGAAATCAATTTTTAAATATTTGAATTATTTGAAATTCAATCAATTTTGCCATGTAATTTTATATTCATTTAAATGATGTAAAGACACTTGTGTACATTAATATTCAAAGTGTTTTCTACCATAACAAAGTAAAATAAAAAATTTATTTTGCATGAATTTATCTTTAGATAAACGTAATTTAGAAGTATTAGAAAAGTTCTTGACATAAGCGAAATACGCAAAAAGGAAAACCAACATTAATAATGTGTTCCAAACTTTGGATAACTCTCTTGATCAAACTTTGGGGACTATATTTCTCAGATTGCGGCGACTATGTTTCGAGCGTCAGAAATCCTAATCCATCGAAAATAAGGTATTCAGAGAAAGAGATAAGGTATTCAGATTTCGTTACTTAAAATATCTTCAGCGCTTATTAATTAGCATACTTGACATCAGCTCCTCTAGCTATTAAGATGGAGTCCTAGAACGTGAAGATACAATAATTAGATCAAAAGTTATTCAGGGTGTCCAGTTTTATTGTCACTGTGCATTACAAACATACAGACTCCACAGCTCTAAATGAAAGACACATGCAGACACAATTAATAAAGTTAAATGTTTCCATCGGCCCAGAGAGTCTGATTTTCAGGGCGCTGAACTCACGATTTCTAATCCAGCCAGCAAAAGACTCCCCGTGTAATAAATGGTGACTGGTACACGTTAAATCAGTCGTGTCACATAGTCCTCCATGTTCCAATAACAAAATATACCTCTGCAGGTACTGAATTCGAGATTTATCATTCTCTAGTTCACGACTAAATATCCTCGATCTGTGGATGAATGGTTGTATAAATGGGTTCGCTCTATAAACGGGTATGACGTATTCATGTGACAGAGGTCGAATTCTTGGCTAGATGGCTATACTGAAAAACAAAAACAATCACAACTCTTGCTTTTTTTTCTCCAACAACAACACCGAATGTTCCCATTTTCTTATCTCTAAATGATGGCTTTAACTAATTAAATTGAGCATAATGTTTTTTAGAAGTTTATGTCATTAAAAATAAACCGTTTTCAGTATCGTTTTGCATGATGTTGTTGCTCAAGGCCTTATCATGAAAGTTTAAATTTATCACAACTGAGCAATTTTCTCCGATACTTATCATTTTCTGTTTTGAGGCTCTGTGGAAACATGCTTTTAAAACACAACTATTTACAGAAACAACATGTTTTATTAAGATTGGAATACAAATTCAGTGACAGAGCACCAAGCCACATGCCATTCACTATAATCACTGAGTTAGTAAAAAATACTTTTGGCCATTACTAAATAAATCTGAAGTTTTATTTGGTAATGGCTAATGCTAAACTTATACGAAAAATGATTTCTTAAGCATCTATCCTGAATAAACTAATTAAAATTTTAAACGAATTTTTGGAGTGGTGTTGAAATTTCGTCTTGTAGTCTATGTCGATTCGACATAGCGTTCTGGCACAAGAAGGGGCATAAATACTGAATAAACATACAAAAAAAAAGAAGAAATTTAAACAGTTAAAGACTTGTATTTTTTTATCAAAAATTTAGGAACGAGGTATCAAACTACAATGAAATTTCTATTGTTTTCAATGTTTTTATTGCATCTTTATCGAAAAAAAAATTAACTTGATCAGCCTAAATACTTAAACAAAATTGTTTACACTGGTGAACTTTAAATTTGAAGTCAATAAATAAATACGTACGAATTATTTGCAAATCTTATTTTGTGATGTTTTTAAATTAAATTAATAAATTTAAAACTAAAGCACGGAATACAATTATTTGCACTGCTGTAAAACAAATTGTGTCAAACTCAAAAATATATAAATGAATAAATACTTAAATATTAGTTAATGTGTACTTGCACTTTAAGAAGAAGAAGAAGAAGATCACTGATACCCACACGTGTAACTGGTCAAACACAGCTTCGTAAAACGAATATTTCATCGCATGCTCTGCAGATAAATTGCAGAATTTTTTCATGGTATTGCAGAATAATAGTGTTGTTTATGCGACTGGAGTTAACAATAGAAATGAAAATATGGTAAAACATGGTTAGAAGTTTTTTATGGGAAAAATAAAAATCTTCTTATACGGCATAACTTTTTACGTTAGAAGGCATAAATTGTTCAATGTGTAAACTATAAGACTGATATGCAAAATCGCATATTTATTGTTCGCATATTGTGTTATACTTAATGAAATTTAAATTAGATATCAACATTAACCATCTTAAAATTTAAGAAAGAATGTACGCATAAAACTAATTAAGTAAAAATCTTTTTTTTTATTCTGAAGCTATGAAATTCCTTTTCTAAAAAATTCAAATTTCGCTTAAAATTACCCAAAGCTATTTCCTGGATTCCAGAGAATTTTGCCACAATTTGTATTTTATGAATTTTTCCATAATTTGGTAAAAATCGGCTGTGTCAGATAAGTTTTTAATCACAAAAAAAATAAATTTTTAGTCACCTAATTTCGTTAAATGGGTAGTTAAGCATTGTTATTTTAGGGTACTATTTAGAATATTACTTTGCAAATTATATCAAAACTGTAGTGGTCGAACATTAAATGAGTAAAAATAAATAAACAACATGCCAAAACAAATTTTAATTTATAACTGTTATTTTATTTTTCTTATTTTAATTTTACTTTATAAAAAATTTTAAGCAAAAGCTGGTGGATTAATGATAAATATGGTAGTAAAAAATGGCAGTTATTACAACACACGAACTTGGAACAGATTTGAGGAAAAGAGATTGACAATCTGAGAAAAAAAATTAACTAATTTTGAATATCAAAATTATTAAAAGCTAAGGATTTGCGCCCAAACGCACTCTATAGGACTGAAAATTAAAACTAAGAATAAATTTGAAATAAAGAAAGGAAAATAGTACTTAACGTTTTTGACACAACAACGATAATATAAACAAATTAAAATGTAAAACTTATTAAACGTGAATCATTGAAATAGGATTAATATATAAAGAATATGAAATGGAATATTTCAGAAAACTACCTTTGATAAAATGATGTTCTTTGTTACTTTTGTCTCCGTTTCTTCTACGTTGCTGTCTCCAAATTTCAAAACATTCTTCTTTGGCAAGAACGTTCTCTCATAGCTCAAAATAGTGTCTATAAAAGTGATTCAGTGTAAACCATTTAATCAACATATTTTCCCAAAAACTACAATATTACTTCAAGCGATAAAAAGAAAATATTGAAATCTAGATGAATATACAGAAGAGGCAACAAAATCAACTAATGTAACAAAATGCATTAGTTGAATTAACTGAAAGCGTACGTGTTGAAATTCCCATCAGTAATCGTGATAAAAAATTCTGTCCCAAAGGAGAGATAAAGTTGAAAAAGTATTATTCGATCATCGTTCGTTAACCTTTAATGACATCAAAAGTATTCATTAATATAAGATTTCAAAAACTACGAGTAAATATGAGAGCACGAAACTTCTCGTGACCTGCCTACGCATTTAAAATTTAATTACACATGGGAGTGGCCTTAGGCGGTAAGCGCACCTTTAAATTACAGTTTAATATTATCCACACGTTTTTATATGTATTGTAAATGTTCTGACATTTATTCAGTTTGCATGAAGTTCAGGGCCCAACATTTGATGTTTCGTTAACAATGACCTCTTAAGACAATATGCGTCTTATTTCTTGGCAAATTAACTTCACGATAACAAATTCAAAATTAAGATTTTTGGCTTAGGTGAATATTCAAAAACGGATAATGTACTTATTAATTTTTGTTTGCAAATTAACATTTTAGTAACTATAACACAATCACGTAATCCATTTAGCTTGAAAATTGTACATTTATAGAACAAAAAATAAAACTTATTTATTCATTTTAAATTCTTGGTAACTAATATATATTCAGACAAGACTTCGGGCATAAAAAATGAATATTTTTTAAATAACAAGAAAATTACAAGTTTTATTTCCCTTTTTAATTTATTTTCGAATATTTAACTTCTCGGTGACAGATTAGCAACCATGTAAGAATTTCAGCTTAAGAAGGAAATAACCTTATATACAAGATCAGATAAGTAAAATTTTATTTTATATTATTTATTTATTGTTACATTTTATTTTTTTATTTCTTATCCCATATTAATTTTATGATACATTTAATAGTACATTCCTAGTCATAATTGTTTTTAAAATTCCCTCTAGTGAATACCATGTCTCTCCACTTCTCTGGTACGTAGAGCGTGGTAGGAAGAAGGCGACCGCTCTGCAGACTCAACTGTTGGGACCAGAATGTGGCTTCAACTCCCATTTTGAGGGTAAGGAACCCAAAAAAAGCTATACTTGTGCAGAGAAAAGGTACGTTGTGTCTTATTTTGTAACTTAAAATATCGCCTGCACTAACTGATTAGAAAATTTAAGGTCACCCTCTCGATCTAATAAAACTAATTCTTAGCACATGAAAATCCGAACATCTGATCAAAAGTTATTCTGAGTGTTTTTGTTTTATTTTATTTTGCGCTCTGTTCACATTTGAAAAAACATAAAAGTTTTAACACCTTTCATGTGGATGTTCACTTGGATTACACTAAAGTAGAATCTGACACTAATCCACTGTAAAGCTAGCATACAAATTTTTTTTTTTTGTTGTAAGCAGAGAAAAATTACTTTCTGGTACTTATTCGCCTAACTTTTGTCCTAAGATGGAAATGCTTTAAAGATTTTGTATTGAGATGAAAATGCTATAAATATTTAGTATTCAGATGAAAATTCTACAAAGATTCTATTTTCAAATGGAAATGTTATATTTTTTAAATAAAATTTCTTGGGCAAAAATACTTAACTGTAACTTAAGAAAATTAGTTTTTTGGCACTGGCCTGGAAAACCTGAATCCAGTAGGTGGTAGGGCTGATTAGACTGTTCATAAATTTGCCTGAAAAGAATATTCAGTATCACTAATATGAACTTAATAGTTAACTTGAAAGTTTGAACTGCTCTATGTTAATTTTTTGTTTATTACGCAACTTTGAAGACGCATTTTTGAGTTTCCATTTCTCATGAACTATTCGACTTATTATCTTTAGTTTTTTCATTTTTTTTAGTTAAAATTACTTTGATTTTATTGGAGCAAACATTTGTATATTTCAATTCAATTGTTTTCAACCATTAGTAAATAAAGATACAGGAAATAATAATACGTTGTAAAAATAATTTTTTGCTTTTTATGCTTTACAATTGTCTGGTAAAAGTGATTAATTTGCTTCTTATTCTGTATGTAGAGAGCTTCCTATTATGCTTAATTATTTACAATATCTGCGTTTGCTTCTTATTCTCTTAAAGAGCGCTCTCTAGAATTTTAAGAACAGATCTATGATACCTGTAATTAACTTAAATAATTTAAAAATCAAATCTCTCTTGGTCTCCCTGAACGAAATAAAAGTTCTCAAAACTATTAATTATAGTTTTAAGTTTCAACATATATTATTATAAATATTTGTATAATAATTGGAGGCGTTGTCTCATCACATTCTGAATTTGGGCTAGTATTCAGAAAAATGACGTTCTGAAGTCAAAGCACAAGCACATACTTAGGTCAGCACGAATGCTTGCTTATGGATTCAGATGTAAGTACGAGACCTTATTAATTTAAGTAAAAGGTGCATAGATGACTATCGGTTGCTTTGATCTATCAAATACAATCCACAGCAAAAAATGTCTGGAATAATTATTAAATTTTGACGCAGACGATAAAATATGAAACTATACTATCATATTTGATACACGAGAAGAATCTTTTTAAACAGAAAAATTATTAGAGAGAGATCAAAACATATAAATATTTTGTTTCCTTTATTGTGCAGTGTAATATATTTTGTGTATTTTAAATATATTAATAATATATTTTAGATAAAACATATTAGAAATATACTTTCTGTTCAGAACTGAACATTCGTTCTTCGCTCGGAATAAATAACAAAAAGAAAAAATTTGAAGCAAATCAAACAATGAATCAAAGTCAAACACAAAACCTAAAGATATACACCGATCCAATTAATAAAGCTAAAATAGTATAATTATTTTTTTGCTTATTATCGTTTGCTGTCCTTCCCGGTGGTTTTACTTTATTAAATTAATCAAAACACTTTTTTTTGTAGTTCATGCCATCAAAATAAAGTTTAACTGCATTCAGCCATACTTGGTATGTTGCTAATGCTACCGGCCAACTCATAATAATCTAAATTTAATTCTATCGAGCAATTTTCTACAGTACACATATCATTCTAAGAACCGTAAGATAATTATTTCCTCAAAATCGATATTAAAACTACTTCATATTAGTGAAGTTTTAATTACTAAATATTATCAATATCGTACTTTATTTGTTATCTACTACATAACCTTTCAACGTTGTTTGAAAAAGTATAGTACAAGCAAAGTTACAGATTTCAAAATAATTATCGGTAAAAAAATTCTAACACACGAAACCCTAATTTTCTGCGAAACACCATTTGGAACCTGCTGCTTTAAAGCATCGAGCCTCCAGTAGGTTACTTCTATGACCAAGTTCTATAAGAATATAGTCGATTTGGTTGCATGCTTTGCTTTAAAATTGTACCCCCAATTTTTAGTTTCTGTGCAATAGTAAATTTGGCTAAAACTTCCCTATACTCATTTGTTACTTGATGTAAGCTTTGTTCGAGAATATTTGGTGATTTTATTACATCTGAATATCACATTCGATATTATCACTCAACTATTATAACTTTGTCTTCTTTTCGCATTCAGCAGCGGACAGATCGTAGAGACACGGCTCACAGTAGAACACTGAAGTCGAGCATCACTGGCTTCAGTCCGTAAGCGGGTGGGGGACCATTTTGATCAGCCTGCGTGGAGACCCAGGGTGCGCGGTATCAATCCTCGTTAAACCGTTCTACTGCAAAGTGCTCGACTACTCGAGCTACCAAAGCTGGGGAACCAAACCCTCTGTAGAGCATGAAAACTGCGACGGCATGTCTTCAGATCATCCCCAAGGATGTATCCCAGTCTGTCGCCAATAGCCCATTGTGCAACTTTAGTGCGAGGGAAATAAAGTACCTACCTTCCTTTGTATTTAAAAATGAACATTCTATTTAAAATTAAAAATTCTTTACTCAAATTTTCGTGACTGAATATATTTATTTCGAAATATTAAGAATATTGGTGAATATTATCTTATTGGAATATATTTTTGTCTTAATCTTACTGTCACTTTTTCAATTTTTAAGGACCGTACGAACACTTTTTACTTTTTTTTCCACTAATTCAAGCAATTTTATATGTACTTAATTCATAAATTTGTAGTAGTAGAAGAAATCATTTGAAATTAAATTTATAAATTGATGTATAAAATAGAGTATCAAAGACGAAAAATCTGCAATAATGCCCTATATCTGCCCTAATGTCAGCAAGGATATGAATTTTTCGCAGTTGGAATACAAAGTTAGCAATCAATTATTCCATTTTTGACTGTTTTGTACTTCTATGAACCAATTAATTTAAAGAAAATAATAAACTTTGGCTCTTCAGATTAGCTATATCCTCTTAATGATGAACATGGAATTGTTTGAAAACCAATAAAATGAACAGAACGATATTTCGTCTGACTATTACTGGGGGGGGGACTTTATACCTTTTTAGGTTCAAGTCAATTTTCTTATTATATATCTATAATGAGGTGAAAAATTTGAAGGTATTCAAACCCCGCTACAGTGAACACGGTTTATAGTGAACTCCTGGATATAGTGGACGAAATGTTCGGTCCCGTGCCTTACTATACACGTATAATCAGGGCTCGAAAAACAGCCCGTCCTCGACGGTCAAAAATTCTCCGCGGACAACGAGTTTCTCGCATCCGACGTCCGCGCGGACGGCCATTTTCCCGTTAATGTTCGTGATACATTTTCAATTTTTGTTATCTTACAAGAGTCTTGTAAGTTACAACACAGCAAAATGACCCACAATACAGCAACATACTGCGCTTATATTGATGTTTTCTCTGTCTGGGAGTACTGCAGCGGTTGAAACGGGCTTTGCAGCAATAAACTTACAAAAAAGCACAATACGTACTGGTCTGGAACAAGAACCTTTAAAAGCAATTATGAACATCTACCTAAATGGAAAACCCCTTTCAGATTTCTGTTCAGAAACCTCTGTAAATCATTGGCTTGATTGTGGAACTGGCAAACGTCATATTTGATTCATTTAAAAAACGCAGTACCCTCGGATAACTTGACATTCCAGATAACTTGACCTTTGTCGTTTTAATTATTTCATAAAAGAAATAAATTATTTCATAAAAGAAATACTAGGTTACTATTAGTAATCTAGTATTTCTTTTATTACTGAATAATGTAATCCTAGTAACGATTAATTCATTGTGCAATTTATATAAATGTTTGTAATAATTAGGAGAAAATTATATTTTTATTTATTTAAAAGTGACGGGTTAGTTTCAACGGAGGACGGGTGCATTGTTGGACAAGCCGTCCTCGGGGACGGGTAAAATTTCTGAGCTTTTTCAAGCCCTGCGTATAATGTTATTTTTTGTGGATATAGTGAACCAAAAAAGTGAGGAAGTTGGATATAATGAACTTTTTTCTGTCTTCAACTGATTTTTTTCTTAATTTTTTTTGTAATAATTTTGAAATTTCTACTTCAATAAATACACAGGTTATCATAAATTAAGGAAAATTCACAAAAATCGCGATAACTCAAGAAATTACACATGGAATTTTATGAAACTTACCCACAATATACAACACATAGTAAGGTATTAAACAACATAAAAAGAAATTATCAGACATTAATAGTAGTATAGAAATTAGCACATGTATAAAATAAACAAATTGGAAGTATCGGTTTGCAATAGAAAAAGTACCTTTAATATGGAATATGATTGCCTCTAGAAGCAATACAGCACAAACAGCGATGTGTGATGCTTTCAATTATGCGGTCTATCAGTTCAATAGGAAGTGAGAGCCATTGCTCTTGTAAAGCAGTTGCAAGCGTGGCAAGGGTCTGAGGGGGCGGATTGATGGCAGATACACGCCTCCCTAGAGCATCCCAAACGTGCTCGATAGGATTCAAGTCCGGGGATCAAGCTTGTCACTCCATGCGAGTAATTGTTTCCTGTTGAAGATAATCATCAACAATGCGAGCTCTGTGTGGTCTTGCATTATCGTCCTGTAACAGGAAGCAATCACCAATTGCCCCGGCATATGGGCGCACATAAGCATCAAGGATGTTGTCTCGATAAACCTGAGCATTCACGGTTCCCCTTGGAAAGACATGGAGGTATGTGCGCCCTCCTAAGGATATGCCTCCCCAAACACAGACACTGCCTCTTCCGTATGCATCTCTTTCACGGATGTTTGATGGATGATAACGGGTCCCAGGTTCTCTCCATATCAAATAACGTCTACTGTCACTTTCTAGACTAAACCTGGACTCATCCGTAAAGAGAACAGGCCTCCATTGATCTGACGTCCAGTGGACATGTTGTCGGGCCCACTGCAAACGGTCTCTCCTATGGCGTGATGTGAGCGGCACGCAAATGGCTGGTCGTCTCGCATACAGACCACCTTCGTGGAGCCTTCTGCGCACAGTTGACGTTGACACCAACCTTCCGGTGGCTGCAGCAAGAGAGGATCTAAGATGTGTCGGAGTAGCGGTTCTATTCCTGCGTGCACTTAATGTCAAATATCGGTCATCGGCACTGGTCGTAACAGTTGGCCGTCCTTGACTGAACCTCCTAGATGCCGAATCTGTGGTTTGAAATTGCCTCCAAAGTCTATGAACCACAGATGGACTCACATTTAGCCATCTGGCCACTTCTGATTGACTCTGCCCTGCCTCTAGTCTCCCGATGGCTCTCCATCGTAGTTCTTCAGGCAAATGATGCCTAGAGGTCATTATTACGAATTGGCTATCTCAGATTTTCAATGTCGCAATCACAGTAAAATTTGTGTGCTTTCTCTCAAACTTGGACTTTTATGCTCCAGGCAGATGACGTAAGCCGAGTGCAGCGCCACTAATTTGCATATTGCAATTTTACTCAGCTACTCTTAGTGGACAACATATGCAAATTTTGCACGGTTTGGCTTACTTTTGAAAGAGTTATCGCTATTTTTGTGATTTTTCCTTAATTTATGATAACCAGTGTACATGCACCGATTTTTAAAACGATTTATAGAGGGGAATGTAGCGATAAGCATTTTTTTTTTTTCTTCTTTTATCTCACTTTCCCATTCCTAAGCAAACCAAGCAGATGTTTCCAACTCAGGCAGATGATGCACCTGTAAGGTGTCAGTGGGATCAATATGCATTTTCTGTCAGAGGGAATGAGTAATTACTCATTATTGGTCAAAGGGTGGGACACTAATATGTGTTGATAAGGCCCTCATTTCAACTCCTTTTTGCTCTCAGTTAAGTTTAAAAAAATCCTGCAAACAAGTGTCTCAAATGTAATTATGGCGACCAGTAAACGTAAAGCATTCTCCATTGATGATAAAATGGGCATAGTCAGAAAAATTGAAAATGGATGCAATCAAGTTGATATTTGCAGGGAATATAAACTACCCAAATACATATGTAACGTATGGAAAATAGGCAATTAATAATTTCTGCTCATGAAAAAAAATTAGATGGCAGAAAAAGTTGATAAAAGCAGATCACAAGGATGTTGAAAAAGCATTACTGAAGTGGTTCACCAATCGAAGTATCCGGACAAATATCGATTAATTTGCTAAGCGATTTTATGAGACTACTTTTATATGCTCGAATGGCAGGTTAGACAGGTTTAAAAAGCGGAATAATAGAAATTCAGGAAAAATTATCTGATAGTCAGGAGGTGTTTCCATATCTGATGTTGAGGAGTGTTCATCAGCTAAAAATTACAAATTTTTTGTTGCACGCAAGACGAAGAGTAATGAAAAATAACACATTTTTTGCTTTTACATAATATTTTTCAGTCATTTATTTGAATAATGTGTAATAAAAGGGAGGAACCATTAGTTAAATTGCTTGAGTAACGGATATAGTGAACCAAAATTTCGGTCCCTTGAAGGTTCACTATAGCGGGGTTTGACTGTACCTCCAAAAAGTTTGGTTCCTCATGACTGAAGAAGTGAAGCAGAGGAGGTCCCCCAAAGAACTTTTTGCCCCAGGCCCCAATTGGGCTATGTCGGGCCCTTACTTCACCTAAGTTAGAATGATTAACGTGTGGATAATTAAATACAGCTCTGTATTGCACATCGAATTTATTGAAATATAATTCACTTTCGTGTACGTCTTTTAATTAACTTAAATTTATTATTTGTTTATGAACATTATTGTAACCATGATAAATTTTTGTTTTGGGAAATTGGCAACTTTGATTCATAATTAGTTTGTTTATGTTCTGAACGGCTTCGTGCTCGTCTTTGTATTAAGTATGAAATATTAAGTGAAAGAAACTTTGTGTAAGACTATGGAAGAAGATATCACTTAAGAGAATTGATACTCGACGGACTTGGCTTATTCTAAATAGAATGGAAAGAGCAGTTGTTAATGTAAACAAATGCCACGTTTCAACAACCAATCAGGATCGAAATATCCACATTTCGTCACTAGCAGGCAACCATTTTAGAAAATTAAATTAAATCCGGAGGCTATTTAAAAGTAATCATAAGCTGTTCGATTTTCCAATGGAAAGTAGGCGTTATTTTTATACTCCATGCGACGTGTAACTATGTAAAACATACTAGTTTATGATAGATTATTATGTAGGATCTCGGCATTTGCAAACGAAGGGGGCACCAACCGAATCGATGTACGATGATGATAAGTTCTAAGTTTGAAGATAAGTAGAAGTGTAGCTCCTCATCAGTGATGTTTGGTCAGATCAGGGTTTCTTTTTCTGCTCTTCAAAGTAAAGAGGGTAACAAGTCTAGAGATGTCTTAGATAAAACAATTTGCAGGCGTGAAACATTTCCTGAAATTGCTCTCCGCTCCCGCCTTCTACGCTAGCATAGCAAGTAGAGCTGAAAGCTTTTAAAAATGAATTAAAGATTTAAAGAAACCTTTAGAGACACAGAAGTAGAGGTTCTTGAAACGGGTTTACACCCTCCTCTCTCCTAACCACCACTAGGATTGGGGAGGAGGAGAAGAGTTTTCTTTTCTTTTCTTTTTTTAAATTTATTATTATTTTTTCTGCATTTTTACACTAAAGATATACAGTACTGTACTATTCAGATAATTCTTTGAGAATACATCTATATCATTCATGTTGATTAAATTTGACATAAAAAGAATTTTGACATATCATAACATTTCACATAACATCACATTTTGACATAAAAAGAATGAATAAAATGGCGGTTGATGGCAAAGCAGCATATCCAATCATGCTGTTCAACGACGGCTATAAAATAAAATAAAATGCATTACTCTTTTACCTCCATAAGCTGCGACCCTTAAGGAGGAGAGCAAAACATACCGACAGTCATTTCTTTCCAAATGTTTTTCCTCTTAACTTGCAACAATAAAATATTAATTAAAATTAAAAATAAGCGTGATTTAGGGGAATAAAATAGGAATAAAGGTAACTTTGTTTTACAAGTTTTTATTTATAATCAAAATTTGTGGGAGAGCTTAATGGATATTTTGTGGCATTTTTGGTTAAATATTTGTCTGGGCTTGTAAGAGTAAAATGTATTTGCGGGATCAAAGTTTTAACATGACAGGGCATTTTTTGAACTCTGATATTTCCATACCCTCCAGAAAATAATTTTTCTCGAAGTAGAATGATTAATAATTAATATTAAATTAATAATGAATAAATGTTTTAATACATTCGAATTAAAAGTATTTTACCCACATTCACATTTAATAACTTAAAAATTTATTTATTTAGATATAAAATATATTTGTTAATATATGAAAGGTCAAATAACCGTATGAGCATGCTGTATAAGTTCTGATAAAAGTTAAATAAAAGTGCTGTTTGTTAAATTAAAGAAAAACTTGCTTTAATTGATTATAACTATTTCGTTGAATAAATAAAATAAAAAAATATTTTTTTGTTTGTTAAAATCCCAAATGTTGAAGGTTTGTATTCAACTTTGTTCAAGCGAAAGTTGCGGCAATTAATTTTTTAAAGAAGCTTTTATAAGAGCTCAAAAAATATGTGTTTTATGTTTTAAAAATTAATGTTTTAATTAGCATCTAATGGTAACTATTTATTTTAAATTTAATATAAATATAAAAAAAATTGCTCTCACCTTGCAGATAAAGAAACGGATGAATTTTTTTGTGGTACCTAGAATAGATAAGATAAAAATGTATAATCTCCATCATTCAAAACACATCAGACGTTGAAAAAGTATTGAAAATTAAAGATAATAAGTTGTTATATATTTGTTTTCGTGATAACTTATAGAGGGTTCATATCTTATAAAAAAATACGTGAATGTAAGAATTCTAAGAACAGATATATGGAATTTCTCATAAGCGTGAAATTAATTACTGTTATCAGGGTAACATCTTAGAGTGGTTAGATATGAAAGCAAATTTAATATAAAAGCATATAATGTAAAAAAAAAATAACTAAGCCTCCTAGTCAACTGAATGATATAAGATTTCCATAACTTACTAATTATGTTGTTTAAATCTTTAATTTGTGTGATTGTAATTTCGTTTTCGTACGGTTTTAAGGATGATGTTGCACGCCGATTATATGTTGACGAGTTAAAGTATGAAAACACCCAAACGAAAATTGACAGTTACCCTTCTGAAAAAACTCCAGAAAATGCCCGTAAGTACATTTTGGGTACTGTTATGTTTTTTATATAAATTCATATCAATATTATACTATAAACAGCTTTTTTTTTCTTTAAAATTTATCTATCTAGGGCATTAACCATCCTTCTTTATCTCATCGTATAAATGGGATCTTGGAGAGCTAATGGTTAACTCGTAAATGTATCCGAGACAATAAAACTCCTTCTTCAATTTATCTTGAAATAAATGGGAATTTGTGTAACTCATGGTTAACCCGTGACTGTATCCCAGTCCTTAATCTTCAATTTATCTTGAAATAAATGGGAACTTGTGTAACTAACTCATGGTTAACCCGTGACTGTATCCGAGTCCTTAATCTTCAATTTATCTTGAAATAAATGGGAACTTGTGTAACTCATGGTTAACCCGTGACTGTATCCGAGTCCTTAATCTTCAATTTATCTTGAAATAAATGGGAACTTGTGTAACTAACTCATGGTTAACCCGTGACTGTATCCGAGTCCTTAATCTTCAATTTATCTTGAAATATATGGGAACTTGTGTAACTCATGGTTAACCCGTGACTGTATCCGAGTCATTAAAGTTTCTTCTTAAGTCACGAATGTATCCTTAACAACCTTTTTTTTTTCTTCAATTAAATCTGAAATCAAAGGGAGCTTGAGAAACTAATGGTTAATCCGTGAATGTGTCCAAACCATTAGCAACCCGTCTCGAATTCATCTTAAAAAAATTTATGATTGTGGAACTAATGGGTAACCCGGGAATCCATTAATCCAAGTCATCAATGACCCCTCTACAATTAATTTTAAAATAAAAGTGGAAACTAATAGTCACTCCACGAATGTATCCAAACCATTAAAAACCAGCCTTAAATTCTTCTTTAAGTAAATGATAGTTTCAGGAACTAATGGTTAATCAATGAATGCATTCGAATCATTGAAAATCCGTCTTTAATTCATCTTAAATGGTAGTTTGAGAAAATAATGGTTAACTCATAAATATAGTCGAAGCACTAACAGCCATTTTCATATTATCTTTAAAAAAATAGAAATAGGGGAACTAATGGGTAACCGGTTAATGCATCCGAGGCATTAACAATCATTTTTCAAAATCAAAACAAAGAAAGAAAATCTTAGAATAAATCGGAGTTAGAAAAATTAATGGTAAATCCGTGAGAAGGCATGCTCTATTTTATTAAAAATAAAGACATTCCGGACCTAAGGCATCCGTCGTATACTTTCCTCTATCAAATATGTAATTAAATATTTTTTTCAGTTTAAAAAGCGTTTAAAATATTACGTATATAAATATTAGTTAGATAGGATTTGTTAAATATTATATCTACAAAATACTGGAGATTCCACCCATTGCTCACTCCACTCGTTAAACCCCTAAGGTGGTGCTTCACATTCCCCCTTTTTTTTCCTTAAAAGTCTATATTTTCAAAAAGAGATCATTTTGTTCACATAAAATATAATTATTTAAATTTTATGCAAGGCAATTTTGTCAATATGTTAATCGTAAGTAAATAAACGAACACTGCATTTAAGAAGTAAACAATAGTTGAATGGAAAAAAAATTAAACTTAGGAATACAACATGGTAAATACAATAAGGGGCAATTTAACTTATTAACAATGTATAACATTGCCTTATATCTTATAACAGTTCTTTCAACAGTTCAAATTGGAAATGGTTTTTATCTTTCTCGAGTCTTTTATAGTTTTAAGTTTTACTTATTAACAATATATAAAACAATTTAGTTTGAAAACTGTTTTTGTCTCCATTGAGTCTATATTTATAAATTTTGCTTATTAACAATACAAAACATAATCTTATATCTTATAACAGTTCAAATTTGCAACAGTTTTTATCTCTCTTGAGTCTCTTATAATTCTTAAAATTTCGGCATAAATTTTAAGATTTGTATCTGGCAGCATATGATCTCTTTCTCTTTTTTATTGTTTCATTTTTTGATACTTTTGTTACATCAAGTAAAGCGCAGTTAATAAAATGAAAATATTGTGAGAAAGAAAGGACATTTTCTACAACAATCGATCAATAATTATTATTTAAAGCAAAAAAAAAGTGAAAAAAATCACGAATAAAAGTACTTAAGACTGCAATAACTTCCTAACAAATTAGAATTTCAAAAAAAATCCCAGTAAATTCATAAATGAAAATGGCTTTTTCAACACTTCAAATATAAACTCCAAAGTTGCATTTCTGCGGTCTATAAAAGAACCAAACATGGTATTTTTGTAACAAAACTACAACAGATTATAGTTCTTTAAATAATAATCAAATTTTGAATTTTTATTATTCAGTCAAACTTTTTGTACAGTTTTTCGTACAATAAAGCAAAAAAAGAAATTAATTTAGAAAAACCATTTAAATTTACAATACTTTTAATCGAAATTTAATTTTGAATGAAACTCTGCGTTCAGTTCATAAACAAGTATAACTCTTTCAATATACCGAATTTCAAGTCTGCAGTTGTATTTTTACGTCCGGTAGAGCAGCTCATATGATATTTATTACGTCAAGTTTAACAGTAAACAATTCTCTATCTAACAATAGAGTGTTAATTTTTTTATTCCATTGTACTCCTTAAAAATTTTTATAGGCACCTTCTTAATTTCAAGTCAAAAGTCTTACAGTTTATGCGCTGCAAAACAAATTTTATTGCTAAATTGAACATACTAAATTGCAGTGCAGCGACTCTGGCGATATTTTAAAAAATTATATGAACACTTGTTTTGGAGACCAACAATTGCTTTGTACAGTGCTAAAAAAAGTGAACAACTATAGATCTATTAATCAAAATTACTGTGAATCATTCTTAATAGTTCGAGAGACAAGCATAAAAATGTTAACTAATTAGTGCAGAAGATATAAGTTAGTAATAAGACTGAAAAACGTACTTTTTGTGATTAAGCATAATTTTTTTATCTCCAATGGATTCGAATTTTTGAACTTCGAAATATGGTGCTTAGCCGTAACCTAGCAACATAGCTAACAACTAGCATTCAGAACCACCAATTTTAGGTCAAAAAGTACGTATATTTCAATTAAAAATTTTACGAAGCATACGTAAAATTTGTGTGAAATGGAAACGTTAAATTATAGAAAACCAAACTGTACATTTTTGTTAGTGAATTCATTCTTAGTGTACGTTACTCTTTATAACTTTTATTCACTTATATTTCATTTACTGAATCCCAATTGTGGCTTAACCCCATACGCGCCATACTCTCACGAACTCTAGTTTGGGCCACCGTTACACTATCTGTTATCATGTATGTTTTCTTGTGCTTTTAAGATGAATGGGAAAAGGGCCGCAAGGTTTCAGATTCTCAGTTCTCACGTAAATCATGATGATGAAAATACAACGTATGTTTCTGCCTAAAATTGTAATTTACATTCCATTTTAATTTACTTTCACTGGGGAAAATCATCCTCGAAAGGATTAAAGGTATGTAATATCATTCCGTCAATATTACATAAAATTTACTATTAAGCGTATTGAATAATCCGATTTCCAAAAAGTTTATTTTTAGTTTACGTATTACATGCTGCCTGGTCAGTATATCTCATTGTATATAAAATTTTATATAAATACTTATTATAATTTTTAAAAATATTTATATAATAAAAATTTTATTGCATACATTTTATGTAAAAGATGTCTTCATAAAAAAAAGTGGTAAAACATTGACCATTAATACTAGAACGGCCGACAGTTTCAATCTAGAATAACAAGTCTGGTCATTTTCACCGCAATAAAAAAACGGGAATAAATATTTATTTTAACTCAAATATTATTTTAAAAAAATAATTCGTTTTTAATAATTTAAAATTCTTCAGTTTTTTACCGGATTTTCTATTACATAAAAATTTACTTTTATTTTAGAGAAGAAGAATATTATCATAAAACAGCTATTAGTTCATGATTCATAACATCATGATTCATTCAACAGCTATTAGTAATGATATATTAGTTCATGATTCATAAGTATTTCTTGCCTTTTTCTGCAAATAATTTCTACGCATGGCGAACATTCAATTCTATTTTGCTTCAGCAGAAAGAAAATTGATGACGATGTTTCAAAAAGCTTGATATTCAATTAGTTGGTGTTTCAAAAAGCATGCAAGTAGCTTCTTATCATTCATGTTATACACAATTGTCATAGTTGATGAATACGCCTTAAATGGTGGGATTTAAAAAGATTTTTTTTCTTGCATTGCTTGGATTTTAAAGAATGTTTTCAGCTTATTAAGTTTGTTAACATTTGCGTGTATAGTAGTCAAGAGGTAGAATTTTTATTTTTGGTTTATGTAGGTATATTTTTTATTTCACAACCGACACGGAATTGCCGACCGAAGTCAAAGTTTAAGACTACCAGTGTTCAACTCAGTAGCCTTGTAATTTCGAACCAAACCCAGAGGAAAGGAGAATTCCTGAATCAAGCATTGAGGCAAACTAACGCCGTGGAGGACATTTTGATGGGACTAACTGGCATTTGCGTTTCATGAAGGGGAAAACCACAAAAACATCTGACGGTTAGACTAATGGCAGGGGACTCTAACCAAAGAGCTGTCTAACACTATGGATATTTTACGTCCCTGTGGTCGGTGCAAGCCAAAGACAGAATACGTATCAATCAGTAATCGCTGGGATTCGAACCTGTGTCACCTTACATCTTATTGGGACCATTTAACCCTTTGATGCATAATTTTTATTAATCATATTTTTCAAGCATGATTTTGAATTAGGTCAAAATAAGTAAAAAATTATTATATTTAGCATTTTTATAATTCATGGTTATGAAGTACAGCATGAAACACCGCTGTCATTTTCTGCGTTTAAAGATAAAATTTTCCAAACAAGTCCCGCAATAATGTTTCGATTTTGCACTTATTTGAAGTTATTTAGATCTGAGAGAAAAACAGTTATTAATCAATAAAATTTCTTAAACTTACAAAATCAATTATTAATAAAGTTTTTAAAAAGAAATTTAAAAAATTTTTTAACTTTTTATTTTTGGATTTCAATTTTCAATAAAAATGTAATTTAGATAATCTAATAGATGTTGCGTTTTAGTAACTATTAGACAGTTTTTTATAATTAAAAAAATACCAAAATATATTTTTGCTTGTAATTAGAGAGCCAGAAATAATTTATGTGAAAGAGAGACCTGTTTTCCCATCTTTGTGAAAGGTTTAATAATATTCCATTTTTCGAATTCACTTTGTTTGCAAATTATTTTCTTACCTAGTGGAAGTTCCGGCAACCGTTGCCGGATCTAATTGTGCTGTAATCAAGTGGAAAGAAGTCTTATCTTCTGAGAACCCTTAGTAAACAACAGTTCAATTTAAAAGTATCCACTTTAGAAAACAATACAATTTGAAGCATTTGCTTTCTTAGACAATTGATTTTGATTGTAATATAGAAGATAAACAAATTCAAGAAAAAATAAAACTGGATAAACATAACTTTGGCGGTGAAATGTTTGCGCTGGTATAATCTTATTTTAGATAAAAAAAAAAAAAAAAAGGTGCTATTTATTCCCGTATCCTTCCAGCAAGTGGAACACTTAACAATAAGACCTGCCGCTTCGCGTTCTTTTAAAGATATTTTTAAATTGATTGTTGATATTGCAGCATCTTAGTTCTTTCGGACGATATTTTATAGGTTCAACCATCACCAAAGCCTCCACACAGTTTTCTATAAGTAATCTGCGCAGACAATTTAAAAAGTGTTCCAATTGTGAGCATGAACCCAATTTTTTTTAAAAAGTAATTGAGAGAAATTTATCGTGTATATATTTGAGAATTTAATTTGTGGTGGTTTTCAAATAAATAACATAAACCAATCATATTCATAAATTTAACAAATATTTATATTTGGTGTCAATTACTTATTTTAACTAGATTTTCTATTATGTGGCTCGTTCTTGATCGGACTATTTGTAAGAAACTGTGTGAGACCATTAAACTTTTAATGCTGGATATTTTGGGTAGCTCAGAGTTTGGCGCAAAGCGCCACTAACTGATTCGATGAATCTGTAATATCCTGTGGTCTTCCACGACTTTTTGTTTTCAATTTTTAAATTATATATATATGTAGTGGTGAGTAAATTAATTTTAAATCGATAATCTTACGTTATAAATAACATGAATTCTGCTACCACAAATTGTTGGTCCGATAACTGGACTAGTCGGGAAACGTTGGCTTATAAAAAGAATATTCATTCGTTACATTCTGAAGTGACATTCTAAAGTTAAATGTTTCAAAACAAAGTGCGAAAGTTTGGCTTAAAATCATGTTCTGGACAACTGTTGATATAGAATATCAGTTTTTAATTGTCAGGTCAATAAATAAGAAGACTTTATGAAGGAAAATATGTTATGTAAACAACTTCCTGCTATTGTTAAAGCTAGTTGACCCTAATTCCCTAAAACGTCACTTAGACAAAGCTTCTAAAGTTGTTTTACTATCAAATGGTATATTTTATTCAATATTCCAGATTGCATGTGCGAAAATGGACAATGTTTGAGAGATTCTTCTGGTGAATTAAAATGTGTCTGCTTGCAAGAATATGGACTTTATGATTCTAATCGTTGCAAAGGTAAACTATAAATTCCACATATTTTTTAAAGGGTAAAAATGAATATCTTTATGATGAAATTATAGCAGCAACAATTTTCTACGAAATTCTGAATGAATTTGCGAATGAAGTTTTTTTACCAGAACGTTTATCCTCATTTCGCTGAAGTTTATTTTCATACATAAGCTAATTTGGCTGCATTATTAAAATATATATTTCAAATATTGTTTTCGACATCACTAACCCCATGCTATGATAGCTAGTGTGGACCCGTATTGAAATTAAATTTTTGAAGAGATTACTTTTTGTATGATATCTTTTTAGACATAATAGGTTTTTGAATGTAAATGAAATTAATTTGGCAATATATAATTAAGAAATATATTTATAAAATTAAAAATGATTATTTTTATTTGTCTAGCCTGCCTTTGTGGTCCAAGAGCAAGCTGCACTTTTAAGAAAGGCTTTTTTAAAACATATGTAAACTGTATCTGCCCTGAAGGCACAAAAAAGGGAGCTGATAAGCGTTGTGAAGGTTAGTAATAATTTTTTTCTAATATTAGTGCATACGTTTTCCACTTTTACGTTCGAAACAGTCGGTATTTTCATAGTGATATACGGTAAGTTACTGGAAGAAAAAAAAGAAAAACGAATCATCAAATTACTTTTGATTTAATTAATCAAATTAATTAATCAAATTTGATTTAAATAGTACTAACGTAGTCTGATGTTTTTTTGAATGATTAAGATGACTATTATCAAAGATATTATGTCAAATAAAATTAAACATTGCATACTATATGTCAGGAAAGTGATGTCACTGAATTTATTGTGAAGCTTATACACTAGAGTAGGTTGCTTTAGCGTGGAAAAAATTAATATGAATGTTAATATATTATTCATATATAAAGTAAATATAATGTGAAATACAATGTAAAATTATATTAATAAAGAGGTAAGGCCAACCGTAACCTAGTTTTGAGATACAAGAAAGCATTTCTATTACTTAAAATCCGATTGCACAATCTATATTTTTCTAATCCTTATAAAAGGGAAATTTCTTTAGCTTTAGTTATTCATTACTTTTAGTAAAAAAGAGATAAGTCTTTAAGTGAAATGATTTCAGGAGAAGGAACAGGTGCCGGTGGATATAGCCAAGGAATAGAAACAGGAAAATATAATGCTGGTTCTGGAGAAGGTATGTTGCATTTTTTTGCTAACTCTTCACCGCCTAAACTTCCGGATTACTGTTTTCGGAGTGTTTTAATGCCATTTGGCCAAACAAGAAATATTACTCTCTTGATTAATATTTCTTGTGTACGTGTATTTCTTACCTGGTTTATTAATTTGTGTTTAAAAGAAGAATCAATATAAGAATCTCCATTTGAAGACCTGTCATTTCGAGACGTAAGAATTGTCAGTTGAAAAAAGAATCGTTATAAAACACTTTTTACCTTATTAACAATATACCAATTTCGAAATTTGAACCTAAATGATAATTTGTAAAATGAACTTAATCTCGCTGAGCTCGAACAATTGTGTCAACAGTAACGTACGATGGCGTACGGCTTGCAACATGAACAAACAGTAATAAACAAGTAAAAAAAAGGCCAAACCAGGACTGTCAAAAAAAGCAAGTTCTTAAAACTAGCAAGAATATCACTTTTTTTAACAATACATCTCTAAATAACTAAAACAAATTATTCCTTTAAACTCGTCAGAATTACTTAATATCATTAATGTGTCACGAAATACAGCAGATTATAAGCCTACACACTTGATAATTTATTTATATTTATTAAAAACAAAATTATGTGTCCGAGAATATCGCCTCGCAGAAATAGCTAGAGTATAAGCAGCTGTATACTTTGTAACCGGAAGTAGAGCAGGTCAAGAGCACGAGATTGTTGTTGTTTACATTTATATTGAAAGCACCTTCAATAGTACAAATCTTTAATTGCTCTTTTTATATGTCCAAAAACAAGCACTGATCTGGCTCTTGTTCATTTAGACGGATACAGTTATGTTTTAGTGCTAAAATTTTGTCGAAATATTTATTATTAGGGCTTCGAGTGATATCTCTCATCAAACAAATATTAACTATAGTAATAAAATATTTTATTTACGTCACACTAGATATGCGCTGTAGGATATTGGTGACGATCTGGGGAAACATTTCGGACAAGATCCCTGTCACAGATTTTGAATCTCCGCAGAGGAGACGGTTTCCACGCTTTGGTAATACGACAACCATCGAACACTTTAGAGCAATTTAACGCTGACGGATATCGTACACCCACGGTCCCTTCGCAGGCTGATCAAAGTGCTCACCCGTCCCAGGGGTGAAAGCGAGACGGAAAAGAGGAAAGGCTGGTAGTAAAACCATTTCAGTTATAGCTAGTTTTGGGGAGGAGTTTACTTATTCTTTTTCTAAATTTTTCAACAATATCTACTTTATCTTGGAAAAGAAGCAGTTTTATATATATGCCAGAATTATAAAAGAAATCTTGATAGTTACAGATATTTAATTTTTTCGAAAAAAATGCTGGAATGAAATGTTTTACGTACCAGGTTTTTCTCTTTTCCGTCTTGCTATATAAGGGCTTTCATCCATGACCCGTCCGCTCACTGATCACTGCCAATGATGCTTGACTTTGGTGAGCTTCAGCGAGCCGTGCCTTACGATGCTCCATTGTGGGACAATTTTATTTAAAGATTATATCCCTATTAAATATATATATTTAAGTATTAGTTCAAAATGCGACTACGGCGAAGTAATATTTATTTTGAACTTAGTAGTGATTGTTGTAGTTCTTTTACGTCGCACTAGAGCTGCACAATGGGCTATTGACGACGGTCTGGGATTGACATGCCAACACAATTTTGATCCTCTGCAGAGGGGATGACACCCCCTCCTCGGTAGCCTGACGACCTGCACGCGAAGTCGAGCACTTTACGGTAGAACAGTTTAACGAGGACCAATACCGCACACCCTTGGTCCCTACGCAGATTGATCCAAGTGGTCACCCACCCGCACAGTGACCGCAGCCAGTGATGCTTGACTTCGGTGATGTGCTGGGAACCGTGTCTTAACGATCAGTCCACTGCGGGACGAACTAAGTAGTGAAGAATTGATAACTAAATCACAGATATTGACAGGAATATATTTTTATATTATGCTAGAGAGTTCAAGTGCATAAACTTCAGTGATTTTTATAAAGTGGTAATAAAAATTATTTTGTGCTGATTTCTTCAAGACAATAATTTAAAAAAAAAACTTAAATTTTATTACCACTTTAAATCTAAAAAAAAATTTTTTTTTTAAAAATTCAAAATGGCTGTCATGTAAATTGCTTACAAAAAAAATTTTCCCTTAAATTGAAAAACTAGCTAGAGAATGCATATATGACAGACTCTTCTGATTTGTTTTGAAGGGGCGAACTTGTGCTCAAGAAATATAATCTTGAGTAAAACAAAGGATTAAAATCAACTTTTTTTGAATTTTATATAAATTTAAGTGTTAGAGAAATAAAATGAAAAGCCTGTTAAAATTATTCAGAACTTTTTTCCTTCAAAATATAATTTTCTAGGACATAATTACCTTTTTTTTTACATGTTTATCAACAAACAGGAATATGAAAACACTTGTATAATAAAGTAAATAATCTTGCCTTTAAAAATGTTTTTGAAGACTTTTTCTAGGCAAAAATGTAGGCTCAATTTAACACGTTCACGCCGGGGTGACCCACCGGTGGGTCACGCGAGATTTTCTCATCTTGGCGGCGCACCGCAGTAAAAAATGGTAACAAATAAATTTCATTTTTTAGTTTTTTTCCGGGAATAATAAAAATCCATAACTACCAATTGTTTTTAACGCATGCAATTTTTATATTGAATTGCTTCTTCACCGTGATAAATTTCCTTACAGTGAATTGTTATTGTTGAGAATAGATTAACTCCTCCCGAATATTATCTAATATTGAAATAGTTCATCTACCGATATTTTCTCTTTTCCCGAACCAGTATTTTCACTTTTCCCGGCGTGAACGTGTTAAAAGATCATGCTCAACTTTTAGAAATGACGTCCTTTTTACCCATGCAAAATTTGCACTAACCAAGGAACTTAAGAGATCTTTTCTCTTACTAATCCCACTATAATTTTAAAAACATTCTTTTAGTAACATCACAATCCTATTACAGGATTTTAAAATTAATGGTATTAATGCTAAAAAATAAATTAAACAACTTTCCCTCCTTATTTCTGTCTATCCATATAATTTAATGTGACACCATCTTTAATATTTCAAGCATGGTCTTTCATATTGCATTAACAGTTTTGAGATGTAGAAACATTTGCTGCTAAAATATTGAATGAGTGTAGGAGTGTTTCCATCAAGCCCTTGTATATACCAGTACTAGCAGCATCCGATAAAATAAAAAAAGGACTGATTTACGTCAAAACTAATTCTTTAAATGTTTAAGACTAAGAATTGTTGTTCTGGTTACTCAGTACCAGTCCTGGTGGGATCTGACAAGGCTAAAAAATAGATGGTTTTAGATTTTAATTGTTAACCATTATATTTTAAAGTCATTAAATTCCTTATTAAATTAGTCATTAAATAATTAAATTTTAAAATCATAAAAGCAGTCATTAAATTTTTAAAATTAAATAATTTCTAGTTTCAAAATAGTAGCATTAGCTAAATTGCATTGGACATTAAATCATCAAGTCCTCAGAAAATATTAATATTATTGCTAATGTTATTGTTGTTTTACGTAGAAAAGAAGTAAACCTTTTTTATTGAAATAAAGGGTGTGGTCATAATAAAAAGTCACTTTATAATTTTGTTCAGGAAAAATTTATTGTTACAAATATCATGACTTCGATGTTAAGCGATTCACTCTCTCTTAGCGTATTTTACCGTTATCTAGAACGAATTCCAAAAACTTATACAGCGTAATCAACGCAAGCGACAAAAAATTCAAAATTGAGATTTTTATATGTTTGCCCTCTTCGTACGGTAAGCTACAAACCGCAAAAAATATTTTTTCGAAAATATTTATTCTTTTATTAATTTTTTGAAATTCTATTTTAGCTTTCGTAGCATTAGCTATAGAAGGAAAACACTTGTTGAGCCATTTTTCCAGAATCAATCATGAAGAATTTGCGTTGTCTTTTTTTAATTTCACCGTAGTATAATGCACCTACCTGGGCACAAAACTAAGGCACTGTTTGGCGTTAAGAATCAAAAAAAAAAAAAAAAATCACACTTTGGAAAATGAGATTTTTTAAATAACTGAACTTTATTTTCTCTAAGTTCATAAAATGATAACTTATTGAACACTGAAAAAAAGTATTGAAGCTAAACAATGTCTAATGCAGGAAGAGATAATCTAATTTTATTTCAAATTTCTTGCAAAAAAAAAAAAAAAAAAAAAAAAGAACAGTGCAATAGTTAAGTCTCGTAAATAAATGCGTTGCGGTTACTTCGAATAGGGTTTAAGATTTAACGTTATAATGTGAAACATTTTGAAATAATGAACATTCAAATGTGATTTTTCCAGATCTATGTAGAAATATTTCTTGTAGAAATGGTGGAAGGTGCATAGTCAGTACGAATGGAGCTCAATGTTTATGCCGTTTTCCATATGAGGGAAAATTTTGTGAAATAGGTAAATATATGAAACCCTTGCTGTTGGAGCTAATATGTTTTAAATTGAATATAATTCCCTCAGCTCTTTCTGGGCTCAAAAATGTTGTGAAAGAAAAAAAAATCTCAACGCTCATATATTTGAGACGATCAATTTATGTTTATCTGTAACTAAAATATATCAGTGCTCCTAAACCTTTTTACCGTCGCGGACCGGTAAACGCTTTATAACATTACCGAGGCCAATTACGTTTATTGCTTTTACAGTAGAGTCCCGATTATCCGAGTTAATGGGGACCGCAACAAACTCGGATAACTGAAAAACTCGGTTAAAGCGAAGAGTATAAAAACGGAAAGAAAAAGAGAAGGTATAAATGTAATATATTTAAGAAATACAAAATGTATACGAGTATACCACGTACAATTCATATTATAATTAAAAAGCTTACTTAAAAACATTTAAAAAGCTTACTTTACGAGAATTAAATAGTTTTTACTTAAAAAAAGTCCTTAATCGTTTTTCGTTCTACGTAACTTTGGCGCTTTTCTGTAGTAATGTTTCGCCTTTTTTAGGGATAACAGGAAGGCTGGTGTCGCCTCTTTTTGTTGTTCTATATATTCAATAGTACATTCGATAGCTTTTAGTCCATCTGTATGAGAGATTTTTATATGTTGATTTTAATAATCACTGTCTTCATCATCTTCGCTAGAATCATTATCATTATTGACGATATTAACGATAATTTCATCAGACCAAGTTGTTGGCTTTTGTTTTTCTGAGTGTTTGGAAGATAAATTCAGATTTATTTTTCAGCGGTTTTTTTAAAAAGTAAACTAGAACAAAAAAAATCCTTGAAATATTTGATAGCTCGGTTAAAGCGGAAACTCGGATAACCTTGGCTCGGATAATCGGGACTCTACTGTATTTAATAATTTTAAGTAAATTGAAATGAGTCCGGGGTAGCCTGATTGGCAAGGCGCTGGACTCACGTTCATGAGAACGGGAGTTCGAATCAAGCAGATCGAAGAAGTGAATGGCGACTGGTGTACGTTAAATCTGTCGGGTTACAAAGTCCTTCATGTTCCTATAACAAACTGTACCTTTAGGAGTACTGAATTGAAGATTGATCGTTCTCTGGTTACTATCTACGGATGAATGCATGGATCGTGACCTGCCTGATAAACGGGCGTTAAGTACGGGTTGGCGGAATTCAAATTCTCGGCAATAGATGGCGCCACTGGAAAACAAGAACAATCGCCCCCCCCCCTTGCCTTAATGGCCGACGACAACCACAAAAATTAAACTTTATTTAAACATTCCTTCAAAATAAAATACAATTTCACGAGCGGTATTGGGGGTAGCTTTAGCTGTTGTCCCTCAACTCCAGATTAAATTCTCGTTTATGGAAAGTCGTATAAACCCAAGACACGACAGGAAAAAAAATGGAAATAATTTTATTGTTCCTTGTGCAGACCGGTACCAATCAATCCATGGACCGGCAACGATCTGCAGCTCGGTTTATGGAGACCACTGGATAAGAAGACTTTGAGCTAAAGAAGTCAAAGTGGCACTTTTAAAAAGGAAATTCCTTCAAAAAGTTTCAAAAAAAAATTTAAAAAAAAAAATTATTGCATTTTTTTTTTTTTGGCAAATCAACAAACAAAGGTTTTATGTGAATATAAAACTATTATGTTCCACTTTGCTTTAAAAATAGCAGCAATTTTAGGTTAAACACGCCAGTGTTGTTAAAATTTGGTAACTAAATGGCCTATTCCTTAGAAAATATTAAAACAATTACTGACATTATGAATCTTATACGAAGTATACGAGGTTTTTCTTTCGAACGTAGGAATAAGGGCACTACAATGAAAAGCTACATTTTCAAATTTAACTTTGCATAAAAAAACATGATTTTTTAAAATAAACTGTAAGCAGTTTCTGCGTATTGTGCTGTTATCTAGTAAAAAAAAATTAGGAAAGGTATAACTTATCTAACAAACTAGAGAGTACAATAAGGAACAATTTGCAATAAAAATCAAACAATACTTCTTTTAGGCATATTCCCTTGTCATTTTTTGGCTCTCTCTTTTCTACCTATTGTCTCGACGTTCTTTAAATATTTACCTATTGAATATTGAAGAAAGTATTTATGCTAAATAATGTATATTATATTAAAGAGTTTACCTATTTTTTTTTCTTCAAAAAAAAAAAAAAAAAAAAAGCACTAATCAAGCCTTTATTCTTTTCGTCATACACATGAATATTTTACGATTCCTTGGAATAGGGTATAATAATGTTCATTGTTAAAATTTAAAACATTTTGAAGATATTAAATGTTCTAATATCATCTTTTCAGATCCGTGTGCAAATATTTCTTGCAGAAATGGCGGAAAGTGCGTTGTCAGTGGCAATGGAGCTCAATGTTTTTGCCGTTTTCCATATGAGGGAAGGTTTTGTGAAATAGGTAAATATATAACCTCCTTTCAATTAAAGTGTTAAAGCTTAAAGTTTTAACTGAATACTAAATTTCTCTTCTCTGCTTTTATTGATTTTAAACCTGAAGGAACAATAAAAAAAAAGAAAACAATATCTTGTCAATTATATACTTCAAGTCATCTCTTTATATGATAAACTGTGAAAAAAAAAAAAAAAAAAAAAACAGTAAGAGTGAGACTTTTATTTTACTTTATAACCGTCGTTAAACAGGTGACCCAATTTTGGGTTTACGACTACCAATGTACAACTCCTCAGCCTTGTAATTTTTAACCCAATCCAGAAGACAAAGGAGCTCCTAGATCAAGTACTGGGAGACATTTGTCTTCGTGGAGAACGTGTTCTGGTGATGGAACTAACATCGCATTTGCGTTACAAGGCGAGGAAAATCACGATAACCTCCCACGGTTAGTCTGACTTCAAGTCGACTCTAACCCATGATTCATCTAATACTGAGGATATTTTACGTCATCACTGTGGTCAGTGCGAGCCGGGTTCGGGATTCGAATCGACCAAACGTCGCTGGGATTCGAACCCGGTTCACCTCATTGGAAGGTGAACGCTCTATCCCCTGAGTTCCCACGGCCCCATGAGTGAGTGTTATAATTTTTTTGGCGCAAGTGCCATGATTTGACTATACCGCTCCTAATACTAAATTTAAGTTTATAGGACTTAGTTAAAATTTAAGCATTATGTAGCTTGGTTCAAATCCAAACACGAGTTTAAATTTAAGAAACTTGGTTACAATCAAAACCAAAAGTAACTGTTCTAAAACCAATAACTGGTTAATTTATTAAAATTAAACTAGATCGAATTACAAAACGCAATATTTTTAACGTAAAGCATTAAGTTAGGATGAGGTGTGTCCCCAAGTAAATACAGTAAAATTAAAAAATAAATAATAATAAAGCAATATATCGATATGAAACCTCCCACTAAAAACCTTTAAATGGAATCTTAAAGAGTGTACCTAACTATTGTTTTCAAAATTTTCGTCTTTCGCCTTTTTTTTATGAATATGTCATGGAACCTCGAAATAAGATTGAATGCTCATTGTTATAATTTTAATCATTTTAAAATAATGAATTCACAATTTTTATTTATTTTAGATACAGATCTTTGTAGAAATATTTCTTGTAGAAATGGCGGAAGGTGCATAAATAGTATAAATGGTGCTCAATGTTTATGCCGCTTCCCTTATGAGGGCAAACTTTGTGAAATAGGTAAATACATGAACTTCTGTTATACAAACTTATATAATTTAAACTGAATATAAGAGTGTTCTTTTTTTGTTTTTTATTGGCTTAAAAATCTGGTGACAAAAAAAAGGAGAAAATATCTAATCATATACCTGATATTTCAGACTTCAACTATATGTTTATATGTAAAGAAAATACACAGCTAAGAAAAAATCTGATTAAAATTCCCTCAAGTGCGATTTTTAAAAGGGAAATTTCTACAAACAAAAAGGCAAATATAGGGCAGAGGGGGGCACATGTGAACAAATTTTTTTATTTCTTCATTTTTCAAAAAATATCATAAATTTCTCACAGTAAAGAAGTTCATATGTTTAAATAGTCTTTTCTTTGTCTCATGGAATTTTTTGAGATTTTTGAATAAAATATTTCTTTGCTTTATGATATTTAAAATAAATGACTTCAATTGTTCACATGTGCCCCTATTGGGGGCACATATGAACAAGATTAAAAGCTCAAAGCAATCATCATATTTTAAGGAAAAAAATCTTTAATATGACAGATATAGATACGTATTATACTGAAGGGGTTGTAGCTTACTATGTAAATTTAAACTGTACAGCAGTACTGTCAATAAGAAAATAATTTTTCAGCTGTACAATAATTTTTTCACTGTAGGGTTTTTCGCAACTTCATGTTCCTCTGGAGTTGTAATGGGCCTTTTTCTTTCCTCTCTGATACTCCTTCATGCTTTTTTTTTTCCATTTTTCTATCTTTTCATCTGTAGTTTAGCAATTCTATCTTTCTCAGGTGTATCAGAGGCGTAATGCGCGATCAACCAATTAATAAATAAAAAAATTTTAAAGAAAAAATTTATAAATTAATTATGGAAAATTAAATAATAATAATTTTAAATGCATACATATTTTTTAAACTTATAATATCATGAGGATAATAATCTTAATACTATGTAGGGGCACATGTGAACTGTTCACATCTGCCCCAGATGATTTGTTCACAAGTGCCCCATCATCCTTCTTAAACCTTATTTGAAAAATAAAGAATTTTTAATTGAGTAAAAAAAAAAGGGAAAAAAATTGTCATAAACTTACCTGAATGTTCATATAATGGTCTGCAATAGTTAATTTTAGTTTATTAGTTGATTTATACTATGCTTTCACTTGAAGAAGCTAATGATTATAATATATACAACACCAGCTGATACAAAGAAATTGTCAGAATAGAACAACAAAATGTCTCATTGTTCTGAAAGTTTCGCAGAGGGGTAGGTCTAGTACTACCATCAATTGAAAATTTTTCAAGATTTTTTATTTCAAATCATATTGGTAAAACATACCATGTTCACATGTGCCAACTGTTCACAAGTGCCCCCCTCTCCCCTACTAACTCCAGCATAGATAACAGCTGTCGTACCGATCTATAAAATATTTAAAATGTATTGCCAATTTTCTTTAAGACAAACAAAAACGGTAGTACATAAAGCTAATAAAATATTTCTTTTTTAATATTCTCTTTCTTTAAAAACGTAACATTAAGTTTAGTTTAAGAACACCATTGTTGTTAAACCTTGGTAGTTAAATCCTCTAATATGTTCAAATTATTACTAGTATTATAAATCTTTTACGAAGGATAAAAAGAAGCACTTTTTTTTTATTGAATTTGGCAGTATAATAAAGAGTCATATTTAAAAAATTTTCGGCAAAATCTTTATTTTGTTAAAAACAAACAGATTTTCAAGTTAGGCAATTATCTGTTTCTGCTGTTCTATGATCCAGAAGGAAAAAAAATTCCGGAAATTATAACGCACCTAAATACTTCGGAACAGTATGATTTTAAAAATCGAATTATAATCCCTTTGGATAAAAACAACTCTTCTTTTGTTTTTGTCTCAACGCTTTTTGTAAATATTGACCTATTGAATATTAATAAAAGTATTTAATCTAAAAAATGTCTAATATAATAAAAAGTTTACCTATTTTTTTTTCCTTTCAAGTAAATAAATAAATAAAATCCATTAAGCAAAATTTTGTTCTTTCCTCCGTAAATAAGAATATATTATGGGTTCTTGGACTTAAGTTAATGTTTTGTTATAATGTAAAACATTTTAAAAATAAAAAGTGTTTCAATGTTATCTTTTCAGATCCATGTGCAAATATTTCTTGTAGAAATGGCGGAAAGTGCGTTGTCGGTGGCAATGGAGCTCAATGTTTTTGCCGTTTCCCATATGAGGGAAAATTTTGTGAAATAGGTAAATATATAACCTCGTTTTATTGAAATAAATAAAGTTTTAACAGAACACTTGATTTCTCGCTGCTCTTATCGGTTTAAAAAAAAGCGGTAGCAAAAGAATGGCATCTGAAAGTGTTTACTTTCTTTTTTCAAACAAAAAAAACAAAACAAAAATAAGCAAGATTTACTTCTTTCCGTCTCATATATGAATATTTTACTGTTCCTTGGAATAAAGTTCAATGATCATTGATATAATGTTCAATATTTCAAAAATTAAGAATACACAAATGTTTTTTTTTTTCAGATACAGATCTATGTAGAAATGTTTCGTGCAGAAATGGCGGAAAGTGCATAAACAGTATAAATGGTGCTCAATGTTTATGCCCTTTCCCCTATGAAGGAAAATTATGTGAAATAGGTAAATATACGAACCTCGTTTTAATTGAAATACTAAGAATTTAAATGAATACTGGAATTTTCTTATGCATACATGGGTTTAAACAAATATGTAACAAAAAACAAAAAAACATTTTCGTTTATATACTTGTGATCATCATTTAAATTAATGTAAAAAGAAAATACATCGATCTAAAAACATTGACCAAAAAAAAAAAAAAAGAAAATAACGTTGAAGTGGCCATTTTGAATAGGAAATTCCTACTATCAGAAAAGCAAATTTACAAATCTTTTCAAAGTTTATTTATTTAGATCAGTGGTTAACTCTGCCTGATGTGAAAGTTGTCGTAGTGTTAACAAGAGGTAGCCGATTTCCTTTAAACCCACAAGCAAAGGTTTTAAGTAAATACAAATCTTTAACCTTTAGATTTCATGTAATTTTAAATATGACATCATTTCTAGTTTCAGAAAGCCAGCGATGGTAAACTGTGGTACAATGTGTTGGTAAATCATTGAATTTCCGGGAAGTATTAAAATTGTAAGTGATGTTATGAATCGTTTAAAAAGGGCTCGAGGTGGCTCTTTTTTATTAAAATAAAAGATTAGGCAGCATAATAAAAATGCACATTTGCAAATAATTCGGAAAAAAAAAATTTTTGAAAAAAAAAACTGATTTTCAAGTTAAACGAATAGCTGTTTCTGCATATAGAGCAGCTATCTAGTAATAAGAAAAATATTCTGGAAATTAATGAGAAACGCAACACTGAGGAACAGTTGGATGCAAAAACCAAAAAATATTTTTTTTGGATAGAAAAGATCTTCGCTCCCTTTTGCCTCAACGTGCTTTAAATATCATTTTATCGATCATTGAAAAAACTATTAAAGCAAAATTATATTTAATATAATAAAGAGTTTATAATTTTTTCTTTCCCTTAAAAAAATGTCTCCAGCAAGCATTTCCTTTTTCTGCCTTAAATATTTTTATGTTATGGGGTTAGGAATAATCATTAATAATCATTGTTATTGTATAAAACATTTTGAACATAATAAATATTCCAATGTCATCTTTTCAGATCCGTGTGCAAATATTTCTTGCAGAAATGGCGGAAAGTGCGTTGTCTATAGTAAAGGAGCTCAATGTTTATGCCGTTTCCCTTATGAGGGAAGGTTTTGTGAAATAGGTAAATACATAACTTCGTTTTTATTAAACTAATAAGGTTTTAACTGAATACTAGAATCCTATCTGCTCGTATTGGTTTTAAACAGGTGGTGACAAAGAAAAAGTTGACCTTTATCTCATAAATACTTCTCAGACCAGTTTTATATATTATTCTGGAAGGAAAATATATCGATAAGAAAAGTCAAACGCAAAAGCGTTAAAATGGTGTCTTAAAACGTACTAAATTTTTTATCTTTTAAAGAAAAAGAGAAAAAAAAGTATTGAGTAAGGCTTATTTCTTTAAGTCTATGGTTCTTGGAATAGGGCTTACTGTTGATTGCAATAATATAATATAGATTTTTAAATTAATCAATACACAAATGTTATTTTTTTCGTCTTTTCAGATACAGATCTATGTAGAAATATTTCTTGTAAAAATGGCGGCAAGTCAGAGCCGTTTTTAAGGATGGGCCAAGTGGGCCCCGGCCCAGGGCCCCGAGTTCTAATGGGGCCCCCAAAAGTCTAAAATCTCATTGCATTAATTGTTTTGTTTTTTTAAAATTCTAACTCAATTATTATTTATAACTTAAGAGGGCCCCCAAACCCCACTTTTTTCTTCTTTTTTTTTAAAGTTTTATTCAGAGCTGAGGCCCTCTGAAGCCCATAATATACATATTTTTTTCTTTCTTACACTGTTGGATTCTTTTCAAAATCTAATCGCAGTGTTTACAAATATAAAATTGTTACTCTTCACTTTTCTAACTAAAAGAGCAATAAAAAGCTCTTTCCACTAATGAAAATATCCCCACTTTCGTAGCTACCACCCACAGAGTTGTCAAATAGCCTTCTCACCTTACACTGTGGGAAAATGTCTTTAGCTTCTTTATATTGCCTCGGGGCTCTTTTTTCCTAACTTCGAAAATATCAGATATCCACAGAAACACCCCTTTGTCTGATTTCTGCTCATAAATTTCTAGGAAGAAAAATTTCTTGGACTGTAAATAGGGGGAGAGTCTTCTTAGAATTCCATTGGGTCACTCTGTCTTGAGATTTCCATAGTGCCTTTAAATTGGGCCTCGTTCAATTCTAAATTTTCTTTCATAGAAAATGTATATATTTTTTTTTAATTTTTTATAAAAGCATTTTTTTTAATCATCTTAAATATTTCAACTAGCCCAATAGTTTTATTTGCTTAACTTTTGTAGTTGATTTTATTTTGCTATTTTTCAAATTAATCGGAATTGGAATTGGATATTAATAAGACATAAATCCTTCACGTTGGAGGTAAGCAAGTGTTTTTATTATATCAATTTTGGTTGTGGTTAGGGAAAACATGAAAGGTTTGCGCAGTTTTTTATATATACGTTGTGATTTTTTTGTTTATTTATTTAAATGGCCGGCCAATATTCAATTCCCTCTTTGACTGGCCTGTCTGCCAAAACTCTTGATTTGTTTTGTTCTGGATGAAATTGAGATAACAAATGTAATTTTATTTTAATTTACTTACTGCTAATAGACAGAAACGACATAGGATTTTGTTTAATCGAGCATTGAAATCAAATGATCATCAACTAAACAAATGTTTAAACACGAGAAAATAACTTTTTAAAACTCCAGTATGACCAAATTTTCCACGTTTCCCCTAAATATGAAATATGTTTAATTTGTAATATTATATTTCGTACACAAAATTAATTTATTTAGTTTGCTTATGATTTTATTGTTTATTGATCATATTCGTTTCTATTTTTAACTCCCTGATTTTTGTTGTTATTATGTGTCTAAAGTTAATAAAGCTTCTCAAATTTTTAATTAATAAGACTTTTAAATTTCCAAATCAAGGTCGAAACAATTTCTTAAAATTGTAAATCGAAACTATATATGAAATTTTGACAGCTTTGTTTTTATTTTAAACGTGTGCATTTAATTTAATAAAATAAAAATAAATGAAAAAATATATAAATAAATGCCTGAATCCGCCCGTCGGTGTTCCCACCTTATCGTGGTGGTGTGGTTTGTGTGTGTTGTCGATCCCGAGAGCTATGCCGGCGGTAGCTTAGCTACTGGCAGGGTCACCCAAGCCGGACAGGTCGGAGGGGAGACACCAGACAAAGAGGAACACCCTGGTCCTCCAGGTTGGGGGTTGGGCGTAGGGCTAACAACTCTACCCTGTAAAAAAATCTTGTTGCGAAGTCTCAAGTCAATGAATCCGGACCGAAATTTAGAAGACGACCTGGCAAATCTTACATGGAACTGAGAATCGGAACTTGGAACATTCGCTCTTTGTATAAAAGCAAAGGGCTGCAACTCTTAACGGAACAGCTGGATAATTACAGAGCTGATGTAATGGCTCTGCAAGAGATGAGGTGGCTTAACGATGGAATAATCGAGAAGAGAAATCACACAATCTTCTATAGCTGTGATAAGAAGAGGCATTTTTTTGGAACGGGTTTTGTTGTGGGCAAACACATTCGTCATCTTGTCGTGGATTTCGTGCCAAAGTCTCCAAGGTTATGTAAAATTAGGCTAAGAGGAAAATTCTTTAATTACAGTCTTATAAATGCCCACGCACCTACTGAAGACAAGGATGAAGACGAGAAAGAACTTTTCTATGAGAACCTGCATTCTCTATATAACTCCTGTCCACAAAACGACATCAAAATTATTTTGGGTGACTTAAATGCTAAAATTGGAAAGGAAGCTGAGCACAGGCCCACTATTGGAAAATACAGCCTGCACGAAACAACAAATGACAATGGACAGAGGCTCATTCACTTCGCTGCAGAACATAGCATGGTCATATCCAGCACCTTTTTCCAACACAAGAGAATTCACCAAACGACCTGGAGATCACCAGATGGAGATACCTCCAACCAGATCGACCATATATTGATAGACTCCAGACATATGACGGACATACAAGATATTAGAACCTATCGTGGGGCCAACTTTGACTCAGACCATTACATGGTAATGAGCAGGATCAAGGCCAAACTATCTAATGCACGTAAATGTCATGGGAAACGTCTTGAGAAATTTGACTGCGAACAATTAAAGACCCCTAGAGTCAGGGATGACTTTCAGTCACAACTAACTATGAAGCTTGATGAGAAAGCAATCGAAAATATTGATTGCATAGATGGAAAGTGGACTTCTTTCAAAGAAGCCCTATTGGACACATGTGATAATGTAATAAGCAAAATAAAAAGAGCTGAGAAAAAGGATTGGTTTGATACAGAATGTCGCAACGCGACCCAAAGAAAAAACGATGCATATAATATGATGCTCAGTAAAAAACACTCAAGAGCATCAGTAGAGAAATACAAAACTGCAAGAAGAGAAGAAAAGAAAGTTCATAGGTTGAAGAAAAAGTTTTTTCACGAAGACCTCTTTAAGGATGTCGAACATCTCCGAGGGTCTAATGAGAGCAGAGCTTTCTTTCGTGGCATTAACTTTGGTCGTCAAGAGTTCAAACCTAGAACTAACCTTTGCAGAAATAAAGATGGAGATATTTTAAGCGATAAAACAGACATTCTCAATAGGTGGAATGAACACTTCGACAACCTACTTAATGTAGAGTGCGTTCAGACAGAGTCCTGTTCACCAAACGTTAACCAAGAGTGTATAGCACCTCTTTCAATGATTGAGGTTGAAGAAGCAGTTCAAAAACTTAAGAACAACAAGGCTCCTGGCCCAGATTTGATATCACCAGAATTCTTAAAAAACTCAGGACCAGATGGGTTAAAGGCCATACATAATATTCTAACATCAGTATGGGAAAAAGAGATACTCCCGGAAGAATGGAAACACAGCACTGTTTGTCTTATACACAAAAAAGGAGACATTCTTGAATGTTCAAACTACCGGGGTATCAGCATGCTCTGCACTGCATATAAAGTCTTTTCAAAAATTCTATTTAACAGACTTAGCCCCTATGTAGAAAACATCATTGGTGAATACCAGTGCGGCTTTAGGAGGGGCAGGTCTACAACTGACCAAATATTTTGCATAAGACAGATTCTGGAAAAGACCAGGGAATTTGGAATTGGTACCCACCACCTATTTGTGGATTTCAAAACTGCTTACGACAGTGTAAACCGGAAGCGACTCATTGAAGCTATGCGAGAATTCAATATCCCGGACAAGCTTGTACGACTCACCACACTTACACTGTGTAAGACCATGCAGAAAGTTAAAATCCAAAATGACTTCTCGGAACCAATGGAGGTAAAAAATGGTGTAAGGCAAGGCGATGCTTTGGCATGCCTACTCTTCAATTTGGCATTAGAAAAAATTATCAGAGATTCAGGAATCAATACCAGAGGACATATCTTTCATAAGTCTGTCCAAATTTTCGCTTTTGCCGATGACATTGACATCATAGCTCGAACACAATCTGACTTAAAGCAAGCCTTTCTATCCATGGAAAAAGAGGCAGAAAAAATGCATCTCACTATTAACCAGGAGAAAACCAAGTATATGCAATGCACCAAAATAACTGATTCTACAACTCACTTGCAAATTGGTGAATACAAGTTTGAAAAAGTAAACAGTTTTGTTTATCTTGGTTCTGAAGTCAACGTTAATGGCAATATCGCACCCGAAATACAAAGAAGAATCAATAGTGCAAGTAAATGTTTCTATGGATTAAAAAAATATTTAAACTCAAACCTACTAAAAAGAGATACTAAACTGTTAATTTATAAATGCTTGATCAGACCTATCCTAACATATGCCTCAGAAACATGGACAACAACACAGAAAGATGAGAATTCCTTGGGAATCTTCGAACGTCGGATCCTAAGATCCATTTTTGGGGGCAAACAAGTTGATGGTACTTGGTACAGACGTTCAAACTCACAACTCTATCGGGCCCTTAGAGAGCCTGAAGTTGTCAAGTACGTAAAAATTCAAAGAATTAAATGGGCTGGTCACATCATTCGGATGAACAGAGAGCGTCCGACAAACATAATCTTTTCGGCTCAGCCCATCGGATCAAGGCCCAGAGGTCGACCAAAGCTGAGATGGGCCGACTGCGTGGAAAGAGACTTTTCAGTCTTAAAAGTCTCAAACTGGAAGACAACTGCCAGGCAGAGACAGGCCTGGAGGAAGTTGATTGAGAAGGCCAGGGCCCACCCGGGGCTGTCGTGCTATTGAGGAAGGAAGGAAGGAAGGAAATGCCTGAATAAAATAAAAAGCTTCGTTATCATATCATCTTTTCAACAATTTGAGTATTAATAAATTATTTAAAAATAAGCAAATTTTTAGTTTAAAAAGTAAAATTTTTTTTTATTTGTTTAAAAGGTAATTGTGCTCCATCATTCGATGATGAGACTATTTAATATCTGTTCCTAAGGATCAGAATTCTCTTTTATTTTACTTTATTGTGTAATATATTTAATACTTTCATGCGATATGCTGCAGTTTTAAATACCTAAAAGATGACTGAAATTGTCAATTCAAAAAAAACAATTAATACTTTTGAACATGAATTTAAATAACTCCATACGTTTTGTTTGGCTATCTCATTTTACATTATCACAGTATTTAGAGCAGACAATTACTTGTCCGTGTGGATGATATATAAGTAAAAGAAGCATACAAAAAAAAAAAAAAAAAAAATACTAATAATAATAATAATAATATTTCAGTTAATACCCTCAATATTATATTTTTAAGCTTCTCGCAAAAATGTGTTTAAAAAATAATTGTCACAAACAAATTAATATTAAGTAAGAACGAAACAAAAATGATATCAAAATATGCTGAATCACTAATGAGATAGGTGGGATGAAAGACATCGAAACCAATTTGATTGAATAGTAAAACTAGAAGGTGTTTCTAAAATCCGGAAATCAATCAGGTTTTTTAGTCACAAAATTTATCAGGGGCAATTCGTTAGATTTCAATATGGGTTATGTTTTTTCTTTGATTAAACATTAACAAATATTTGTCTTTTAAAACCTTTCATTCTATAATAAAAATAATTATTCTATAATTGTAATTCTAAAACTAATTGCTAACTGATATAAAGCTTTAGTGTGTTTCATTGATACGTCTTCTATCGGCGGAACCCCGACATTACGATTAAGGTAATTAACATTATAACCCAAAAAGCAGACTATTTTTAAAATATTTAATTAGAGGAATGTAGATTTTTCATCTTTTTATCATTAACAATCTTAAATAAGGTTTTATATCCGACAGTTAAATTTGCAGTCCTTGTGTTATATCTAGTCTAGTTTTGAATTTATTTTTGGTGCATATACATAAGCTGAAAATGAATAAGATAAGCCGAATTATGGTTCACTTCTAAATGAACTGAAGATACTTGTTATAAACGCTAAAAATTGTAATTTGGAAAGCATTTTTCCAGAATGTCAAGTATTCAAATGACTTAATTTATTAAATTTAAAAAAAAAATTATTAAAAAAATTTCCGCAAGGCAGGTGTGTATATTTGGGGCTGATGGTTATGAAATCTAACACAAAACTGTGAGATCGTGGGTTCTATTCCATCTGATGACAGTCTTTAATTACAATTTATTAATACTGAAAAATGTTTTTCTTATTTTTTTTTTTAAGTATGCATGCTAAAAACTAATAATTTAACAATTATTTAAAAAACTAGAAGGCTCCGCTCCCTGTTCATTTTGCTCATTAACCCTCGTGGTTGCTTCTGCATTTATTGCAGAATAGGAAGTTAAGAACAGATGGATAAGAACAGTTTATTTCCAATTTTTTTTCTACAAAAATTACGATTGGATTACCATTTATATTTTGAAGATGACTAAATTTCGGCAAATCAATAAAATTCGTACCAATTAATAAAATTAGAAAATTGGCACCTGCTGCAGAGTTATTACTCAATGAAGATGGACTCAAGGAATAGAGCATTCTCCTCTGAATGAGGTGCACCGAGTTTGAATCCCAGTGATGGCTGGTCGATATGAATTTCACACCCAACTTCTACCGACCACAGTGCTGACGTGAAATATTCTCTGTTATAGACGGATCATGGGTTAGAGTCCCTTTACCGTCAGGCTAACCGTGGAAGGCACTCGTGTTCTTCCTCTCTATGCACCGTAAATGCGGGTTAGTTCCATCATAACGTCCTCCATGAAGGCAAAAATTTCTTCCAATACTTTATCCTGGAGTTCTGCTGTATGATGGATTGGGTTCAAAATTACAAGGCTACGGAGCTGAACATTAGTAGTCGTAAACTCGAAATTGATTGGGCTGTTACAAAATAAACTAATAACTTGGCCACGATAGCTTGGTTGGTAGGGCTATGGACTCCTGCTCGTGAGAATGGAAGTTCGAATTCAGCCAATACCACTGCGAAATGATCCAGGAGTTTCCTTGTCTTCTGGATTGGTTTTAAAATTTCAAGGCTACGTAGTTAAACATTGGCTCAAAATTGAGTCAGTTTTTCAACGATTATAAAAAAAAAAACTAATAATCAAACTGTATTTTCTTGTATTCTTTCTAACTCCTAGCATATTTTCTGCACACCTTCATAATTTGATGTTTCTAAGTCTTACAGATTTTGAGCTGCAAAGCAAACTGTATGTCTTACAGGAAATTGATTTTGATGAAGTGATAGAAGATTCGCCTCTCAAAAAGCGCGAAAAGTATTGTTACCTTAAATTTTCGATAAAAATAATGTATATAAGTTTTTATAATTAATTTATATGTTTTTTACTCCTAAAATAAAAAAAAATTAAAAAATTATTCAAAATAAAATTTTTTTCTCTAAATTTACTCATAAAGGGCCCCCAGATAATGACAGGCCCAGGGCCCCTATGAACATAAAAACGGCTCTGCGGCAAGTGCATAAACAATAAAAATGGTCCTCAATGCTTATGCCGTTTTCCATATGAGGGAAAACTTTGTGACATAGGTAAATATATGAACCTCGTTTTAATTTTTGTTTCATTTTATAATCGTCGTTGAACAGCTGACCCAATTTTTTGGTTTACGACTACTAAAGTTCGAAGCCGTAGCCTCGTAATTTTGAACCAAATCCAAAAGACAAGAGAATTCTTGGATCAGAGTATTGGGAGAAATTTGCCTTCGTGGAGGACTTTTTTAAGGAACTAACCCACAATTGCGTTAAATGAGATAAAAGCCACGAAAATCTCCCAAGGCTAGCCTGGTGGCAAGAGGTCTCTAACGCGTGATCCGTCTGTCTACCACTGAGGATATTTTACGTCATTTTAATTTTTTACTTTATTTTATAACTGTCGTTGAACAGCCGACCTAATTTTTGGATATACGATAATTAAAGTTCAAAGCCGTAGCCTTGTAATTCTATCCCCATCCAGAAGTTAAAAGAACTCCTAGATCGAGTATTGGGAGTAATTTGCAAATCGTGGAGGACTTTTTCAAGGAACTAACCAGCTTTTGCGTTACATGGAGAGATCTATCCCCTGAGCCACCACGGATCCCTCGTTTTAATTGAAACAATAGGGTTTTTTCATGAATGTGGAGTTTCATCTGCATTTATGGGTGTGAAAAAGTAGTTAAAAAACTTTAACAAAAACTAGTTGTTTATATGTTTTCGATCACCACTTTATGTTAATCCGTAAAGAAAATACAACGATAAGAAAACTATGTTCTAAAAGCGTCAATTTTGAAGAGAAAATTCCTGCTAGCAGAAAAGCAATTTTACAAACCTATTTTAAATTTATTAAGACCAAAGGAAACCCTGTTATATGACAGTGGTTGCAGTATTCTTCAAAAAGTTTGGAAGGGTTGTCAACAAACAAAGGTTTTAAGGGTTTATGAAGCTAAAAGAATTATTTAATCCTTCGACCATGGTAGTTTAATCATCGAATCGAGGGAAAATATCAAAATTATTACTGATAATGTGAATCTCTTATGAAACATACGAAGAGGCTTTTTTTTAATAATATAAAGGATTGAGCAATAGAATGAAAAGTCACATTTTCAATTAATTCAGAAATATTTAATTTTTTTAAGAAACAACATGATTTTCAAGTTAGAAAGTTAGCTGTTTATCCATATACAACTGCTATCTAGTAAAAATAAATTCTTCAAACTTATAATTTAACTACCTGAAAGCGATTCTGAGGAACGGTTTAATGTATACGACTCTAACTCTCTTTTCTATCTTGTGGATCTATGAATTTCACTCTATTGATTATTTAAAAACCTAATTAAGATAAATTATGTCTAAAGTAAAAAAAGAGTTTACCTATTTTATCCTCTAAAAAAGAAATAAAAATGCATTTAACAAGTTTTTCTCCTTTCCGTCGTAAATATGAAAATGTCCTGATTTCTTGGAGAAAAAGAAAAGGTTAAATATTCATTGTTATAGCGTAAGGATTTTGAAAATTATAAATGCTCCAATGCTTTCTTTTCAGATCCATGTGCAAATATTTCTTGTAGAAATGGCGGAAAATGCGTTGCCGGTGGAAATGGAGCTCACTGTTTATGCCGTTTTCCATACGAAGGAAGGTTTTGTGAAATAGGTAAAAATATATAACCTCGTTTTTATAAGGAATTAAGATTTTAACAAAATAATTGAATTTCCTTTGCTCGTATTGTTTTTAAATAAACGACAACAAAAGAAAAACAATCGCTTGATCATTTATGCGATGCATGTTTTTATGTTCATTATGTCATCTAAAAGTTTTTCTTCTTCGAAAAATAAAGGCATTTTTTTCGTGTTATTTGGGAATATATTATGGTTCCTTGGAATAAGGTCTAATATTCATTGTCATAGTATTAACATAATAGTGTTAAGCACTAATGTTGAACATTTTTTTTTTCAGATACAGATTTATGTAGAAATATTTCTTGTAGAAATGGCGGAAAATGTATAAACATTAAAAACGGAGTTCAATGTTTATGTCGTCACCCATACGAGGGAAAATTTTGTGAAATAGGTAAATATATGAAGTTATTTTCATCTATTCTAATATTATTTAAACTGAAAAGTTCCCCCCTGATGCTTTTTATGGATTTGAAAATGTGGTAAAATAAGAAAGAAAAAATATTATATATACGAAAAATATCACTATTCTCTTTTTTTTAACTCAATGTCCTATGAATTTCACTCTATTGAATATTTAAAAAATCTACAGAAGATAAATTATGCCTAATGTGATAAAGAGTTTACCTATTTTTCCCTCTAAAAATAATAACATAAAAGAAAAGAAAATGTGCAATTATCAAGTTTCCTCTTTTCAGTCGAAAATATGAATATGTTATGGTTCCTCCGAAAAAAGGCTAAAAGTTCATTGTTATAATGTAAGGATTATAAATGCTTCAATGCTTTCTTTTCAGATCCATGTGCGAATATTTCTTGTAGAAATGGCGGAAAATGCGTTGCCGGTGGAAATGGAGCTCAATGTTTATGCAATTTCCCATATGAGGGAAGGTTTTGTGAAATAGGTAAATATATAACCTCGTTTTAAGTAAGCAAATAAGATGTTAACAAAATACTAGAATTTCCTCTGCTCTTATTAGTTTTAAATAAGCGGCAAAAAAAAAAGAATACTTTGATCGTTTATGTGAAACCATGCTTATATGTTCAGTATGACATCTTAAAGAGTTTATCTAGTTTTTCTTATAATAAATAAATTAATTAAATTAAATGAAACAAAAGCAATCTTTGTTTTTCTTCGTCGTTCATAGTTCCATGGATTAAGGTTTAATGTTAATTGTTATAATATTAACATAATAATGTTAAAACTATAACGTTGGGCATTTTCTTTTCAGATACAGATTTATGTAGAAATATTTCTTGTAGAAATGGCGGAAAATGCATAAACAGTAAAAATGGTGCCCAATGCTTATGCCGTCACCCATATGAAGGAAAATTTTGTGAAATAGGTAAATATATGAAGTACTTTTTATCCATTTTAATATGATTTAAACTGAAAAGTTTCCCCCTGATGCTTTTTATGGATTTGAAAATGTGGTAAGATAAGAAAGAAAAAATATTATTATACATTTTAGACTATCATTTATCCGTAAAAAAAAACACTCTAATAAGTAGACAAGTTTCAAAAGGGAAATTCTACTAGCAGAAGAGCAAATTTCCAAATTCCTTTAAATATTCCCGTCGGAGTTTCTAGTACATGACAATGGTCGTAGTTAAGTTAGAAAGAGGTTATCAAATTCCCTCATAAGTGAATATAAAGCTAATCAAAATATTGAATCCTTAGGTTTCACTTTATTTAAAATATAACATCCTTTCAAGTTTTAGAATGATAATGTTGGTAACTCATGGTAGTTCAAACATTGATACCTCTGAAAAATTTAAAATTATATCCAATATTATGAATATTTTAGGAATCACACGTAGAAGTTTTTTTGATTGGCAGAGATGATTTGGGCAATATAATGAAAAGCCACATTTTCAAATAGTTCAGAAGAACTTAATTTTTTGAAGAAAAAAAAAACAAGATTTTCAAGCAAATTGGCTAACAATTTGCTGCTTCTGCGTAATGTGCTAATAAATTACCTGAACTTAATAACGTAACTATTTGGAAACAATTCCGTGGAACAGTTTGATGTAAAAATTAACAAAAATATTTTCATTTGGAGAAATATGACTCTTCTCTCCTTTTTCTCAAAATTTCTTTTCAATGAGAGATGTAACGGGTACCCGATCTATCGGACTGAGTTTCTTTACCCGATTATTTTACAACAGGCTTTAATTCTGTGTTTAAGACATCTTAAAAGAGTTCACCTAGTTTTTCTTGTAACAAATAAATAAATAATAAATTAAACAATCATCTTTGCAATCGTGGAGGAATTTTTGATGGAATAACCCGCATTTGCGTTACATTGAGAGGAAAACCTCCCACGGTCAGTCTGACCGGCAAGGCGACTCTAACCCATCATTCGTTTACAACTGAGAGTATTTTACGTCAGCACTGAGGTCGGTGCGAGCTGGGTTCGGGATTCGAAACCGGTTCATCTCATTGGAAGGCGAACGCTCTATTTCCTGAGCAACCACGGTTCTCTTGTTTTTAATTAAAATAATTAGATTAGATAAGAATAAAAAAATTAAAATAATTGTATATATATACTTCTTAAATTCACTTTCATTACAATATAGATTTTTTCCCATTTAAAATAGTTAAAAAAAAAAAAAAACAAAGTTGTAAAAATAGTTTCAAGATTAATTTAATTTTTAAAAATTTGTGTCTGTAGTTAGCATTTCGAATAATATGCTTTCCTTTTACATTTAAAAATATAATGTTTTATACTGCATTGAAATTTAGTATACTTCTTCATCATTTCAGAAGTGATTCCTGAATATTCTTCAACGGATGCTATTACTCTTTCAACTGAAAAAATCGTCACAGAAGATCTCAACACAACCTTTTCTGAAACTTTTAACATCACAAGTGATTATGATTACACTCGTGGACCTCTCAATTATACTTCAACAGTAATCCCAACATCCGATAATTTCCTTAATTTCACAAATGATTTCAGTGAAAGCACTGCAGAAAATTCTGACTGATGTTTCTAACTTGACAGAGGAACTTCAATAAACCAAACTCCCCATAATAAAAATAATTCATTTGATAAATTCAGTTATTTGTATCATTTTGCAACCTGTTTTCGTAACATCGTTTTGAACATGAATTTAAATTTAATTCATCACTTCAACAGGAATATAATTTGCAACCTGTTTTTGTAACATAATTTTGATTGTGAATTTAAATTTAATTCAACATATTAACTGGAATATAATTTGCAACTTGTTTTCGTAACATCAATTGAAATTTAATTAAACACTTCAACTGGAATTTAATTTTGAACCACTTTATTTTACTAACGAAAATGTCTGGAAAAATAATGCTGAAAAAAAAAATAGAATTCTGGTTACTTTTGAAATGTTTCTTTCATTACAATTGGTAAAAAAGTTCTACGAAGATCGTAAATGTTGGTAGCTATGATCATCTTACAGCCCGGAAAAAATTAATGAATGTTGCTGCAGCGAGCTTCCTAAGTTTTAAAATATAGAAACGTAGAAGAAAAATGGAATATCTTTTAAATAATATTACTCAATAAAGCGAGATAATTGTCACGATAATTGTTGCATAATGTACTTAAATATTTTAGAAGTAGGAAATTCTAGAGATTTTTACAGTCATCAAAGTAGAAAAAACTGCAATATTCTATAGTTATGATTGGCATTAAACATACTTGAAATGTTATGTATAATGCTTACTCATAATTTTGAATATTAATAGGCATTTAACTCATCACACATAGTTCAAAAATTTTTTTTTAATTAATTTAAAAAGAATACTGTGAGTAAAAATAAACTGAACATTTTAGAACAAAAAATGTTTTTAATTGATTTCTATAAATGAAGTATGTATTAGTAATATTTTTTAATTATTCAAGCAAGCAAGCAATAATCTGCACAAAAAATTAATTTCAAAAAGGATTTTTAAAGGAAACTTACTCAATTTTAAGGAATTTTCTAAAATGTACAAAAACCAGGTAAATTTTAAATAAACCAGTAGACCAGGAGAAACTGGCAAAATCCAGTAGTCTACTGGAAAATCCAGTAGAGTTGGCAGCTATGCATGATTAAAAACTTTATTTGCTTCAAAAATACAAATTGGAAATAACAGCCGTCATGTTTAAGGATATCAAAAACAGATAACTAATAGTTATTCTACACAGACAGGGGTAAGGACCATAAGGAACCACTTTAATGATCTTTCAATTCATGATGAAGGGGGAAAGGGTCACATCGGCCTCAGGCACCCTGACCGACCAACAGGATCAGGACAGACAGGGGTAGCTAATCTGATGATTTAGACCGTGGTCTGCTGACATGGTCCTGTGACCAAAAGATATTATGAGTCCAAACTTATTTTAACTGATAAGCTTATGCCTCTATCAGGTTTTTTGTTGAAAAAGTAAATTAAGGGACATAAATAAAACATTACTGAATGAAGAATGTGTTAGATTCCTAATTATGATAAAATATGCTATTTTGTCACCATGTACCTAAAACTGACCAATAACCTGAACCTGGAAATCAAAAAACCAAAACATACTATTCATTTATATTGATTGCTGGTATTATTTTAGGCTGATAATTATTTTATGGAATAAATAATAATTTTGCACATGAGTTCTATCCTTTCTGTTAATTAATTTTTTTAAATCAATACACTTATGACAAAAAATAATAATCAAAAATGGCTGTAGAACATAAATGAAATCATCTAATAAATGTAAGAAGTTGAATTCTTAACACAATTTTTTTTTTATGACAATGAAATATTTATGGCAAATAAATCTCTTAAATAATACAACTCAAATGAAAAAAAATTTTATTACCAAACCAAATTTTTTACTTTCTAAAAAGAAATTATTAAGATCGATAAAAAAAATCACATAATTTAAAACTAGAAGAAAAAAAGTGCAAAGTTTGAATGTGAAATTTGTAATGAAATTTCAGGTCTAAATAAATAAAAATAAAAAACAAATAAAAAATTTTACCAGTGTTGAAACTCAATATGAAAAAATAAATATCAAATTAATAGGAGATGAATAAAAACAATTATGGATGGTTGACCAGTACAGATGGCACTAGATATTTAAAATTCATCACAAGACTACCAGGTTACTACTTCCGATTGATTTTTATACCTAAGTCTGAAAAAGTGCGAGACCCAATAACATTATACTTGTAATGTTCGCAATGCACGTTTCTCTGAAGTTAAATTTCAATGAAACAAACAAATAAATTAGGAAAATTCCGTAAGCATGCTACAATTTGACCCCCCCCCCCACCAAAAAAAAAACAAATGGCAATATTATAAATAAACATAATGTAGCCAAATATGAGATAATATGCTAAACATGGCACACTTTACACTCTATGTCGTAATATTAAATTTGTTGTAAGCTCACAGTCTATTAGAATTTATAAATTACAGAAAACTCTTATGAGCAGTAAAATTATGAGTAAATTAAAACACAGATTGCAATAAACTTCCTAGAATATTAAGCCTGTTCACACATCGCCTCATAAGCGGAGGGATACACGGAGGGAAGTTTTCTAAATTACTTGCAGTTTTAGGAAGTTTGCTTTCGTTTACATTCAGTCAACCATCCATATGGAAATGTTATTAAAACATTCAATATGCAACAATTTAAACAATAAATTAGGAAAAGTATTACATACATCTTAACTTTATAGTGTTTTTCTTATAATAATAATTAAAAAAATTTTTAAAAAAACAAACAGATTTTGAGTAATAATGTAATTTGACTAACTTCTCTGACTTTAAAACAGAGCCTTATATAATGTATTCCTGCTAAAGTGTTATAATAAATCATGATTGCTTTCCTTTTTACTAGCAAAAAATTACAATTTAATTCTCTAAATTAATTCAGTTATTTGACAAAATTTTTAAACTCAATTAACTTTGTTCGCCATTTTGAAAATCTGTTTTTTTCAGTTCAGTTTGCTAAACTTGGCAACTACTTTGGCACATGTACATATCCCCATGTGTTAAGTTACCATTTGCATAAAAATGGATTTAGATATTCAAACAAAATTATTTGATCAAAAAGAAAATGTTCATTGTAACATAGGAATAAGATATTACACGGAAGAAATCTTTAACTTCATTTAAATATTACAAAAAAAGGTTATTAAGGTAATGACATAGTTGAAAAAAAAACACTCAAAATGAATTATAAATAGGACACAGATAACAATCAATAATAATAATTTTTAAAAAAATCAGAATATAAGACAACATAACAAATTTGAAAATGTGTTGCTTAACTGAATTGAAACCAAATTTCAAAGGAAAAAATTGGTTTTACCCAAGATATGCTAAATTAGATTCATTCTTAGCAGAACACTATATTAAAAAATCTCCATGAAAATCACTAGATTATGTGACAGCACATAAGATATAAATTAGAAAGAAAGAAAATAAAATTACAAACACAATATCTTAAATTAAAACAACACTTATGAAAAATCTCATTATTTAAATAAAGCTTATTAAAAGGCTGAAGGGTGTCAAGAAGCCGAACACAGCTCGCAATATATGACAGTTCACCATGCAACCAATCAGTAACGAGAAAAATCACAAATTTTGGTACATATCACTAGCCTCAAAATTTACTAAAATTTCAAGAAATAGAGTGTCAAAGTTAAAAATTTTTGATTTCAGATTTTGCATTTTAATTTTTTGTTAACCAAACAAAATATGTTCAAAACAAAACAAGTTCAAATATTTAAAACTTGAGGAAATAATTTACAAAAAAATTATTATCTACCCAATTTATGGATAGAGAAAGTAAAAAAGCTATTACTTAGAAAAGCTATTATTAGCTATTACTAATTGACTTAGAAGAAAACAAATCTGAAACTATTTAAAGTTTTCAGTTAAAATTTATTATTTTGCATAACCAATGCTTTGAAATTTCAATAATTTTTTCCACTAACTCTTTCAGTTTTTATAAATTCACTATCATTGTAACACAAATCAATTGTACAAGTTCATTCTTCAGAGTAGCAAAAAACCAACTATTATATATTTAACCTATACATATGGTAAGAGATTTATTATCAATCGAGATAAAATAAAGACACTAATGTTAGTGAAAAAAGTAACACCATAAAAGGAATTAACAGAATTAATGACACTTTTCAACGTATTACTGAGTGCGACAGAAGTAAACATGCACAATCACTTTTAAATTTGAATTACACTGAAAGCTTCAGGAAAGACCACCTCTGTGTAGCAACCACCTCTATTTGCGACTACTTTTAGGAAGCATAGAAATTTTTTCCATGAATTTTGTCTTGAAAACCTCTCCCAGTGACCGGGGAAATCTCTGCACCAAATGTAGAAAAGATCAAATAAGGAAACATGACAAATTATCAAAACTAAAAATTATTAACAAAACAAATAAGTAGATTAAAAAAAAAAAAATGAGTTGTAGAGAACTCTTTTTGACACTCTCAGAAAGAGATTGACAATCTCATGTTACAGTCAGAGTGCAATAAAGAAGATGTTATCAATGATTTACTTTTAAAGTTGAAAGTTCAGAAAAAAAACTAAGCATCTCAAACTAACTTCTCACTTTTTAAAGCTAATTTTTTTAATATAAAATTAAATGCAAACTTAAATAATAAAAACAATATTTTTAAAATAGTTGTATTATTCATAATGGCTAAATTAGTTTTTCCTCATAATTAGGGGTAATTTTTATCTATGTAAGATTTATTAATCGACCCGGTTTTCGCGATGCCGACATTAGTGGTATTTCTGCACTATGAAAATGGACCTGACTAAAATTAAAATTATTTGCAAAAAATCGTGTACCCTTGATAACATTTTGAAGTAATGGAGGTAACCCCTAAGAACGACCATTTTACTGTGGAACAGAGAGCGTGCATAATTAGGGGTAATTTTTATCTACGTAAGTTTTATTAATCGACCCGGTTTTCGCGATGCCGACATGAGTGGTATTTCTGCACTATGAAAATGGCACTGACTAAAATTAAAATTGTTTGCAAAAAATCGTGTACCCTTGATAACATTTTGAAGTAATGGAGGTAACCCCTAAGAACGACCATTTTACTGTGGAACAGAGAGCGTGCATAATTAGGGGTAATTTTTATCTACGTAAGTTTTATTAATCGACCCGGTTTTCGCGATGCCGACATGAGTGGTATTTCTGCACTATGAAAATGGCACTGACTAAAATTAAAATTGTTTGCAAAAAATCGTGTACCCTTGATAACATTTTGAAGTAATGGAGGTAACCCCTAAGAACGACCATTTTACTGTGGAACAGAGAGCGTGCATAATTAGGGGTAATTTTTATCTACGTAAGTTTTATTAATCGACCCGGTTTTCGCGATGCCGACATGAGTGGTATTTCTGCACTATGAAAATGGCACTGACTAAAATTAAAATTGTTTGCAAAAAATCGTGTACCCTTGATAACATTTTGAAGTAATGGAGGTAACCCCTAAGAACGACCATTTTACTGTGGAACAGAGAGCGTGCATAATTAGGGGTAATTTTTATCTACGTAAGTTTTATTAATCGACCCGGTTTTCGCGATGCCGACATGAGTGGTATTTCTGCACTATGAAAATGGCACTGACTAAAATTAAAATTGTTTGCAAAAAATCGTGTACCCTTGATAACATTTTGAAGTAATGGAGGTAACCCCTAAGAACGACCATTTTACTGTGGAACAGAGAGCGTGCATAATTAGGGGTAATTTTTATCTACGTAAGTTTTATTAATCGACCCGGTTTTCGCGATGCCGACATGAGTGGTATTTCTGCACTATGAAAATGGCACTGACTAAAATTAAAATTGTTTGCAAAAAATCGTGTACCCTTGATAACATTTTGAAGTAATGGAGGTAACCCCTAAGAACGACCATTTTATTGTGGAACAGAGAGTGTGCATAATTAGGGGTAATTTTTATCTACGTAAGTTTTATTAATCGACCCGGTTTTCGCGATGCCGACATGAGTGATATTTCTGCACTATGAAAATGGCACTGACTAAAATTAAAATTGTTTGCAAAAAATCGTGTACCCTTGATAACATTTTGAAGTAATGGAGGTAACCCCTAAGAATGACCATTTTGATGTGGAACAGAGAGCGCTGACTCCCAATGGGTTTCACTGTATTTATGTCTTACCTCACCTCTATTAAAAGTTTTGTTCAATTTGCATAATTCCTTCTTGGTGTTGCAATTTTCCAAAACTAAAGTGCAGGTTTCAACCTATTATCAACAGAACTATAATAGCATTCAGACGAAACTCAATATCGCAAACTTTAATAACACGAATTTTTTTAATATCAAAAAAAAAATTCTCCACATCTGCTATGTTTATTTCTAGTAGAGGTTTTATTCTATTATCGTTAATAGAACAAAACCCCTTTTAACCAAGTATATTTCTTGGTGACCCACGATTTTATGCAATGTTTTTAAATACCAAAAATTGACTTAAAGAAGCATTTCTTGCAGCCCTTTCCTTAATAATAATACAATTATCATACTTAACTTTTTAATGACATTGTTTTCGGATTATCATAACTTTTGTTTACCTTTATGTGATTGGGTTTACATACATATTTATTCGTTTATTAGCAAATCACCAAAAATTAGAGAGGCCCCCTTATTGTAAACTACTATTACCATAAAAACTTAATAAAACATTTCTTGCGACCCTTATAATAAAAAAAAAACTACCATACATAAAAAAATAGCTTTAATAATCAATTTTAAAAAAAGTGGACACATAAACATAAAAGTATTCGTCTATATGACTGGAAAGAAGTTGTTAATTTAATGAAATTAACTGATATATTTTAGAGGGTGGTTACTATGGACAATGCTGTTTCATGTATCAGCGATAGGGAAAAATCAATACTATTAAAAAAATTGCAGCACAAGAGTATATACCAAAAAATGAAGAGAACAAGCAAAGCAAATTAATGAATGAATTAATTAATTAATTTAAGCAAAATTAAATGAAATTTCAAAGATATTGATATTATTTAAAATAATTATTTTTAAAATAAACATGTCTCCCCCAACTTTAAACACAGTTATTATATTGACAAATTGAATCCTTTATAGGGTCGTTTTTTTTCTTCTCTCGTATTGTCAAGTAAAAATGTTTTTTTTTTGGCATTGGGATTGATATTTAAAACAAAATTTATTTATCTGATTACCTACAATTAATTTGGTGAGATAAATTTTCAAAATGCTACAAATTTAAATGAATTAGCCATAAACTTGAAATTCTGCATACAAATAAATGAATTTTGTACAAATAAAACTTAAGGAAAAATCAAATAGATGCATGCCTAGAGAAAATAGCTCCCCAACACTGGCATCTTTTCTTGATCCCACACTATATTTACTATTGGCCACATTCCACAAAGCAGAATATGCCAAAAAGTGCAATGCATGTTGCAGTACAATGTTGGGAGTAAAAAATAAATTTAAAAAAAATTATTTCATTTCAAGACAGCACTTATTTTGCCGAGCCAAGTTTACAAAATAGCCATTATTGATTGTAATATCAGTGCGATAGTACCTGATTGAGGAAGGAGAAATCTGAATTTTCAGTGTTTGGTTTTAAGTCCGTGATATCAATAGTTGAAAGCACAGTAGAGCGCCGATTATCCGAACTGCTCGGGACCGAACGTGGTTCGGATAATTGGAAAGTTGTTTAAAATCTAGTTTAAATGATTATTATTTATGCACTAACTTCCCTTCACACTTCTTCCAGGCTTAGGACTGGTAGTACTGTCTAAAATAGCTCTTTCGTGCTTAAAAGATGTTTTTTTTCCTTTCAGTTTTTATTTATATTTATTTTTTACATTTTGAATTTTTTAAAATCATATTTCAGCTTTTTACAATATTTTTTTTTTTTTTTTTTGCCAATTACTGATTTTACCACAGTTTTCTTTATTTTCCATTGCAAAAGAAATCCAGCAAAGACTTTTGTTTTACAGAAGATGCTCTTTTTTGAGCTTCGATACCCCTTATTCTTCTTAAATAAATTAAATCAACTGGATCAACATCATTTTAATGTTCTATTCTAGAGTGTCAAAATTAAGCTTGCATTCTTGGAAGATAATTTTCAATTAAATAGTGTATGTAGATTTAACTGTATAACAATACATGTATGTATAGCTACTATAAAAAAACTGCTAAAAAGGTTGTAAATTAAATATGGTCATCAAATGTAGTGGATATTATTTATTCTTCTAAATTTAGAAAAATTGTCATAAAGTTAAAAAGTATTCTAAGAATTTGGACATAGTTCGGATAATCGGCGCTCTACTGTATTACTACACCATTGATACAATACCAGTAAAACAGAAATGTACTGTTTCACTGAGAACACAGTGAATCAAGGATCTTTGACTATAGCTTGGCAATTTTTTGTCTCTCAGAAAATGAACATTACTACAAGATTAAGTTATTGTCAGTCATTGTAAGAATTAAACTTATCATGACAGTCAAAAAAATTTTTTGGGGAGTCCTTATAGGGAAGATTTTTGCATCTATAGTCTTACACCAAAATATTTGCCAGATTTTAATGATTTCGTCATTGGCTCTTGTGAAACTAGGAAGAAAAAAAAAACATTCCAACGGGTCACAAAAATGTAAACCCCATCAGGGCATCTTTGTTGTAGTTAGCTCGAAGAGACTGCTAAATAAGAAATAATTTCCAAATAAGGTTGAGCAAACTTAGAATAAGGAACCATTAAAAACAAATAAATCATAAGATATTTACAAACATATAAATAACTACTGCAATATTCATAAGCTTGTTCATTAGAATTATGAAAAAAACTCGCAAAACCTTGCGATTTTAAAATAGCTTCGCTTAAGAGACCTATTTCTCTTAGTAATATGTTCATGCAAAGCTTTTAAGCTTGCCACAAACAGATCATCATTCTTAATATCATTTAACACATTCGAACTAAGAACAACAAAAGGCTTCAACTCATGAGTAGAACTCAGCTCATCCTTAAGAGAATCAACATGAATAGTGTCACGTAGAATTTCCTCTTCAGAATTAGATTCAGATAGCGAACTCTGCAGAATTTCGTACAGTTTAATTTCTGTACTAAGAATCACTTTTTTAGCCTCGAGGCGCCTGATATCAGTGTTTTGATAAAACAATTCAACAAGATGCAAGTGCACGTCGATAAGTTTCTTTTCGAGTTCTAAAATAGAATAATTCACATCAGAAACTTCTAAAATAGATTTAGTTAAAAGTGAAGTCTGCAGCTTTCTTAATCTCTCGGCTTCTTCTCTCAGTGTCTGCAATTCATGTTCTTTCTTAACAACTTCTGCTTCCAATTTTTCTCTTTCTTTAAGCACTTGCTCACTTTCTTGAACAAGTGCTTCATTAGTGCTCCCAGTAGGATTAAGATTTGGGTGTATTTTAGTAGCATTTGAGATAGAGATTTTTTGAGAACATTCAGGGCAAGTTGAAGAGGGGGTTATTTTCATCCATTGACCTAAGCATTCGCCATGGAAAAAATGCCCACAAGACACTAATAAAATATTTTCTGTCTCTCCATAGAACTTATTTAAGCAAACTCTACAAGACCAGCCCATTTTTATGAATAAAAATTCAAATTTCTTAATATTTAGTAAAAATAAAAAACTGCTTTTAATGATAACCAGACGTTGTAGATAAATACGATTTCAACATATCATCATTAAAATCTCATCAGAAGTCAACAAGCAACAGAACAGGAACCAGGAACTCACCGTGATAATCAATCTAACACTTTACGACGAAATCGCCTCGCTTGTCATCTTTAACATTTGGAATTACATCTTTATAAGATGTACATTCAAGGTGACGTTGCGCTTACTTAAATACAACAATGCGTCAGTATTTCATGTGAACGTGGGGCATTCTCATTGAATGCAATACGTATATGCGATTGCATGTAATCGCACGCGCATCGAGCGCAACCCCTCAACTCTAATAAATGAACCATTCTCACTGCATTTGATTCACATATGGATGGTGTTTTCTACACTAGGGAATGCTGCAAGCTCGGGACTGCCTAAATTTCCGGGTTACTGTTTCAGTTGTATTTTAAAGCCATTTGGCATCATTGTGTTTTGAGTTTCTTGCAAACAATGTATTTGATTACTTATTATTTATGTTTACAATGCTAACAATACTTGTGTTTACAATACTAAAAGTGTTAACACTAACGTAACATGGTGTACAGCTTGCAACACGAACAAACAGTAGTAAACAAATGGAAAGAGGCCAAATCAAGACTGCCAAAAAAGCGAGTTATTCAAAATCTAGCAACCATGTCACCTTTTTAATTATAAATAGCAAAATAACTAAAACAAATTTTCCCTCCAAACTCCCCTGAATTCCATAATAACATTAATATCTTATGAAATACGGCAGATTTGAGCTCAGAAATAATCTAATTTATTTCTTTTATTGGAAACAAAATTATTCGTTTGAAAACGTCGCCTATCAGAATAACATGTAGTAAGCAGCTGCAGACTTTTTAACCGGAACTAGAGTAGGTGCCGAGCTCGAGTTTGTTATTGTTTACATTTCTATTGAAAACACCATCCATAGATCGTGCATCAATACTATTCGAACATGACGTTGCAGTTTCGAAACATTGGAGTGCGCGTTTAAGGTAGTCGCATGCTGTATGAATTCTCCCTGAGTTCTCTAGTTAAAACCAAAGCGACCTTATATGTAGGGAAGTACTTTATTTACATCTCACTAGAGCTTCACAATGGGCAATTGGTGTCCGTGATCTGGAAATAATCTGGAGGATGATTCGAAGATATGCTATCACAATTTTGATCCCCTGAAAAGGGATGGCTCTATTGCTCCTAACGCCTGACGACCAGCGCGAAATCTATCTCTTTACGGTAGAACTGTTTAACGAGGACCTATACTGCACACCATCCAGCCCTATGCAGGCTGATCAAAATGGTCATCTTCCCGCTTACTGACAGCAGCCAGTGATCCTCGTCATCGGTATTCTTTTATGAACCATGTCATTGCGATGAGCTACTACAAACGATCCTACCAATGCTACGATAACCATCCAGCATTTTACGGGCTTTAGAAATACATTTGAGTTTTAAAATTGAGGTTGAGTTTGAAATTTTTTTTTCAAATCAACTAATATCGGAAAAAGAGAGAATAGTTGCTGATCGTTTATTAATGCAGATCGCATCGAGATTAAAGATTCTGAATCCATTTTAATTTTTATGTTAGTACCACGAAAAGAATAATTATATTTATTTATAATTTCCAAAATATTTTTAATTGATGAAATACTAACTTTAAGCATTTGAACTGAGTGATGAAAGAATGAAAACTAATGCCATTCAAAATTCCCCTGCTTTGGATGCAAAAGCTTCTTCTCCAAAATCCACTTTACTCAGAGGTTTAAATCGATTTTTTCGTTGCACCCTGCAAAGACCAATTGCCGATGCATTCTGTATTTTTGCTGCATTAGAAATTTTTTAGGAGTTATAATTTTTAAAAAAAATTATCTTTTGAAAATCAACTAATATAGGAAAAAGAGAGAATAGCTCCTTGTCATTTATGCTTGTGTATAGCATCTGAACCAGTAGCATCTATTGTAGGGATTTTAAACAACTTTAAACTTTTATACTATCTTCATGGAAAATATTTTTGAACTTTTTAAAACTCCAAATATGACTCTTAATTGATAAAATAAAAACTTTAAGCCTTTGAATTAAGTGATAGAAGATTGAAAATTAATGCAGCCAAAATTTTTATGTTTTTAAAAATTTCAGAATTTTCCCCCCAAAACACCAGTTTATTATTTGCAATAAATAATTTTTGTTCCAGGCTTTTCAACACCTTCGCCATATATGTAGCAGTGCTTAAACTATTGCCAATGTATCCTGCAATCTAGCCGCATTAGAAATACTTTCTGAGATTTAAAATTTGTCGACAAATAAATTTTTTGCAAATCAACTGATATAAAAAAAGAGAGAGAATAGTTCTTTATCGTTTATAAATTGCGCATCAAATCGAGGCATCGATGAGAGAAATTTTTTGCTCTATATTTTCATATTTTTACATTTCAATTCAATATTTATGAATTGTTGACCGCGTGCAAAACTAAGAAAAGTTGGAGCTAGTGTTTAAAATTCGTCGTGAAACTTTCAGGTTATTACTTCCGATTGACTTTTAAGCCTAAGCTTGAAAAAGTGCGCCATCCAATATTATATTTGTAGTGTTTACAAAATAACGCGTTCTTTCAATTTCAATTTCTACGAAGCCAATGACAAATGTATTCCGAAAATTCCGCAAGCATACTATGATGCAACCAAAAACATTACAAACGGTCAGGGCCTGATTATCGGCTAGGCCCAATAGGCATGGGCCTAGGGCCCACAATTGAGGAACCTCAAAAATGAGTAAAAAGTTCTCAATATAGATCAAAAGTCCTCAATACGAGTAACTTTTTCATTTAATATGAATGCTAATTTTTTAAATGTTTTATATATAAATAAATTATTGTTTAAACGTGTTTTTAATTTTTAATGAGTAGGTATAATTTCGGCCCGTTTTGGATATCTCTTCAGTGTTGAAACGTATTTTTTAATAAAAATTATTATTAATAACCTTAATATCTTAGCATACATGCTGAACATATCGTTAAATCTAATGAAAGGTGGACTAGCTTTGTGTTGGTTCAAGCACTAAATAAAAAATAATTCAGATAATCAGTGATCGACTTTCAGAAAAAACACTGACTTCAATTGTTTGTGGTCACCAAAGTGTTTTTATTTTGACATAACATTGTTTTTCTGTTTTATATTTTTCCTTGATGCGTGAACTTTATCTTAGAAAAATAATCTTCATGTGTCTGCTTTTGAAATTTCTTAGAATGTTTCTCTTGAATCATGCAGTTCAATAGATTCTTTTTTATGCTGTTGTTGCTAATTCCCATCTGGTCTGACGGGGTCAGACCAGATCAATAACTCAGTTGACATTAAGAAAATCCGAAACCAGAATGGGAGAGGAATGAATGTCGTTCGAGTTCAGCCCTAAACATTTCAAGATGTGCTTAGTTGATGCCTGGTTTTGTTGGCATTTAGGGCAAAGAGGAAATATCTTTTGATTAGCAGAAAATGTGAGACTTTTCAGGTGTCCACTGGCCAGTCGGGATAAGCAAGTGTTGGTTTGCCTGTCACCAGGAAAAGAAAGAGAGAGTCCTGGTCTTTTTGCTTTATACCAGTAGTGAGTAGGTGGAAGCAGCCACTTTTGTTTGTTCTGGGCCTTTTGCCATGCGAAAAGTTCAAGATATGTAAGCTCTGAGGTGGAGTGGACTGGATGGTCTAGTCCCTTCTTTGCAAGAGTGTCAGCCAACTCGTTGCCGTGGATATCGACGTGGGACGGGATCCATTGAAAGTGGACCTCATGCTGCTGGGAATTCTTTTTTATTGTTAGGACTACTATTTAGCAATTTAATTTCAAAATATTTTGAGAAGGGCCCAGAAAATTCGGTTGGCCTTGGGCCTGAATTAGTCTTGATCGGTCCTTGCAAACGGTGATGTTTCGCCAAACTATAGCCAAATAAGGGATAACACTCAAAACATGGCAAACCTTACACTTTATTTATGCTTTGATATTAATTTTCTTAAATTTATTTTAGGGTAACAGCCAGATAAAATTTTTAAAGAACAGGGAGCTCTTATGAATGGTAAAATTACGCTTAAATTTAAATACGAATTACAATAATAAAACTTCCTAGAAGCCTGATCACAGATCGCCTCATACGAATACCATAAGCGGAATGATACGCCGGAAGTTTTCTAAATTTCTTTGTTTCAGGAAGCTTGTAATTGTTTACATTCAGTCAACCATCCTTATTGTTTTCTAAATTTAACCATACATAACGTCTATTGTATTCTTAATTTAACCATACATAACCATACATATACGTCTTCAGAAATCTTTCTTCTTTTTTGAGTTTTTTTTTATCACGTGGCTCAAAATCAGCTGTCTATTTTTTGTTTAAGGACACTTTTAATTCGGTTCCGAAAAATGCTGAAACCCTAAATCAGTTTACTAATTTATGAAAAACATTAAAAAAATTACCAGTTATTAATGATTACACTAGACTTGAAATACATATCTGGATATAATAGTAAATATCGCTGTCAGTTTTGCAAAAGTTTTGAGTTTCATGTGGAATTTTCTTGCTTCCAAGAATTAATGAATAATATTTCATGCTCAGAAACATCAAAATCTGCAAAACATCGAAGGAACTCCATAAAGAATATCCACAGCAAAGCTAAGGTCAGAATAGCGATAAAAATCTGAAGAGTATAAAATCCGTTATGAACTATTGAAACATTACATTTTTCATCCAGATATTGCCCGTTTCTATCATTCAGCTGATTTTACTTATTGTTCAGGCATTTGAAAAATTGTGAAGTATTTGAATTTTCTCATCTGAATTACCCGCGAAAAAAAAATTCATTATAAATGATTGATAACTTTATGATGTTTAAGTGCCAACTTTCACGATTTTTACCCAATATTTTTGATATTAGTAGCTGGAAAGTAAAGATTTAGCCAGGTTACTGCTCCCGATTTACTTTTATGCTATATTTAAGGTATTTCTACTATTTAATCATCTAATATAAAAGGTTTATTTAAACTTTACATTCCATACTTTTCTGAATCATAGAACTTCAAACATTAAAATATGCAAAAAAGTATACACAGAAACACATTGTTATGTCATTTAATTTTTCAAAAAAAGGTTTTTTGACAACAATTTTTATCAAAAAATTTATAATCTAAATGAAAAATTATTATTTATAAACTAAAAAATGTAAGATAAAATTGATTACTATAAAAAAAGAACAATTCTAAAAATTCCTCATATTGAAATAAAAAATTTTCATGTTCTTTTTTAGTCTAACAGTTCTAAATCAGACGTAGAAAATCATTCTGTAGAAAACTATAAAACTAGAAAAAAAATATTTACTAGTAAAGTTATTATAAAAATCATGACACTTGCTTGCCTTATAAATCTGGAGAATTCAAAAGTGAAAGTTTCTTCGTTTGAAAATTTTGTTCTTAAATAATATATACATAAATTATCCTTTCATTACCTTAAGAAGACAACCCACACAATAAAGTTTTATAATTGTAAGATCTCGATATGAATTTCGATATGTAACTTAGAAACATAATAGTTGAATTCTAGTTGAAATTAATCATTCAAAATTTTAAAAAAAATACTTGAAAAGAAAATGATAAAAATTTAATAAATCAACACAAATGATACTATTTCAAGTAATTCGGATGTTTCTTTATTGTTGTTTTCCGAATTATATAGATACGTACATATATAATATTCAATAAAGAAGAAAAATCTATGACAATTACAGTTCTGCACGTTCACATTTATTCATTTTAATGAAGTAAGCAATGTGAGCCTAAATAACTTCACCTTAATTTATAATGAATTGTTTCTAGATGATTTACTAATATTATGGGTCGTTTTTTGAAGCTCTGCTGCCTTTACATAAGGGAAATTTCAGTTCTTATTTACTGCTTAAAAAATGGCTTCTTCTCTACCAATGATTCAGATAGAATTAAATAAAATCTTCATAAGAAAAAGCCTGAAAAAATCCTCCCCGCCAGAGGGAGTATTCAAGCTTTGCGAGCTTTAAAAAACACAACTAAAGGATTAAATTTAAGTAAAAATCTCTTTACCTAATTAAGAGCTCACATAAGAATAATTTATATTTATTTTATTTCTATGCTATGCATCACAACGAAATTGCATAATTAGTCAGATTTTAAAACTTAGAAACAAAGTAATCTTACTGAATTATAAATATATACCTCTTAGAGATTTCATATGTGTAAGTAGAATTAAATTTTTTTCATTCATGTTCTTAATTTGGTATTATATATTATCTCTAAGTAAATAATCGGTTTTTGTTACAAAAAAAATTTCTATTTTAAAGCAATGTGGTAATTGAGTATTTAACCATTTCATGCAATAGAAAAATTAAATCCCACAGAAATTAATTATAAAAAATGGGTTTCACTCCGGGTGTGCGGACTGTAAAAATTAGAGGAAACTGTAATAAATATCAGTGTAAGTAGTGACTGCAAATAAACATTTTATCAATTAATCAGCACAAGAGAATACTGTTGAAAAAATTTCTTGATTAGACAGTGCATTGGGATAACCTTTGGATTTTAGCCAACTTAGTCAATAGGTTGAGAATTTTGTTTTATTTATGGCAACCAGCAGAGAGGCCTTTAAATAAGGCAAGTTGACGTTTTCTTTTTCTACTGCGCCTATTAGATAAAATGATTTTTCATTTTTATGTTATTTACTTATTTTATTTGGATATAAAATAAATTTTACAAAGATTTTAACTTTTTCTTTGTGTTTTAATTATGTTTTGTTTTCTGCGTCATTTTATTTGGCAGGGCGTTGCAAGTAAGCACTATTGACGATAGAAAAAAAAAGCCAAATTTGTTAGAGGGCACTTCTAAAATACACCTTTAACTTTACTTGTCTTGGTATTTTTCGGATAGCTGGGAGCAAGCGAGAAGTAACCAAAAAATGTTCACCTCCATCAATTATTTTAATTTTTTTTTGCATTTTACTTCTTTCCTTAAACACTTAAAAGCTAAATAAAATAAAATTTACAAATTGAATTTAAAAATTAAATGAAATTTTTTTTTTTATGAATTTCCTAGCGCCCAGCTAATTGAAAAGTACTTTGGTTTACGAAAAGGGAATTTTCCGTAAGTTGTATAGTAAAGTATGTATGCATGAAATATAGTACATTTTTCAATATAATTAGTATAGGGTAGTAAACTTTCTACGTTTGTTGGAAAAATGTCCTCCAGTGCAGCTAAATTTATGTCTTAATGTATAATTCTCTGTTTTATAAAGTTGATTTATAATTACTTTGCCCGCCATTATATGCAAAAGGTTTAAGAGTTCATGCGAAACGCCACTTTGCAGTTCTCATCTGGTAAGGTTTTTAAAATGTTGGCAAAATGATCAAAAATTCTTGAAACTTTAGTGCTGAATTGTCTTAAGGCATTTTATTTAATTGTACACTTTACAATGAATTTATTATTAAAAAAGAGCAGTAGTTGGCTTTCCTGCATTAATATGACCTCCATTAAATTCAAGTTGTATCCTAACACAGCGGTTCTTAACCTATGGGTCGCGACCCAAAATTGGGTCGCGAAGCAAATTTCTTAGGTCGCGTTGAGTCGAACCAAAAAAGCTAGTAATGCACCAAATAATAAGTAATACCAACGGCGTTTGGATGCACCAAGTAGTAGTGGTTTTATAAATTCTGCCAAACAAGTTACGCTTGCTTCTTTTCATGTGGCTTGGCATATTGCAAGACAAAAGAAACCCCATAATAATGCTGAAAAACTTATAAAACCTGTTGCCATTGACATGGCACGTATCATGTGCGGAGATGAAAGTTCAAAGAAATTACAAAAGATACCATTATCAAATGATACAATTCGTTTACGAATTAATGATATGTCATTTGATATTAAGAATCAACTTATTTCTGCTATAAAAATTATTGGTTTATTTAGTATTCATCTGGATGAAACGACAGATGTAAGTAAAGATGCTCAACTCATGGTTTACGTGTGGTATCCAGGTTTAACAGATATACAGGAGGACATTTTATTTTGCAAACCAATGTCAACAACAACTAGAGGTGAAGATATTTTTCTTATGGTCGATTCGTTTTTTAAAGAAGGATTAAATTGGAATCAGTGTTTCAGTATTTGCACCGACGGTGCAGCTGCCATGACAGCACCTCAAAAGGGATTTTCGACAAGAGCAAAACAAATGAATCCACAAATTATATCGGTTCATTGTTTGCTACATAGACAAAATCTTGCTTCAAAAAATTATCACACGAATTATGTATCGTTTTGGATGAAATTGTTGCGGTAGTCAATTTTATCAAATCAAGAGCTCTTAACTGTAGAATTTTCCGCGAACTGTGTTTTGAATCTGGTGCAGAATACGAACATTTATTATATTATTCTGAAGTTAGATGGCTGTCCCGGGTCAAAGTTGTTCAAAGAGTATTATCATTACGAATTATTTTTGAGAGAAAAGAAACACCCATTAGCATTTAAATTCTCCGAGTTGAAGTGGATTACTCAAGTTGCTTATTTGTCAGATATTTTATTTGAAATAAATAATCTAAATACGTCTATGCAAGGACGTAATCATACTATTATTGTATTAACTGAAAAAATTACATGTTTTGAAAATAAACTCAAATTATGGAGAAATAAGGCTGAAGTAAAGAAACTTGCTTCATTCCCGACTCTTAATTTACTTGTTGAAGACAATAATATTGATATCACAGATTTTGAAATACAGAAAATTATTATTAATCATTTAGAAAAACTAATAGAAGACATTGATCGATATTTCCCTGCAGACGATGTTTTCAAATATAATTGGGTTCGAATGCCATTTAATTTTGATGTATGTGATTTGCATGAGGAATTTGTTAATATTAATTAATTTCAAGAACAATTAATACAAATACAAAGTGACCAAGCACTTCGATACAATTTCTACAAAAACACTGAATCTTTATGTGCTTTCTGGTTAAAATTAAAAACCGAAAAGCCAATAATTGTTAAAGAAGCCCTAAAAGTATTATTGCCCTTTTCAACAACATATATGTGTGAGGCTGGTTTTTCGGCTCTGTGTGCAATCAAAAACAATTACCGGAACAAGTTAAATCTTGAAATAGATATAAGGTGCTCCTTGACAAGTATTCAACCGAGGTTTGAAGATCTTTCAAAATGTATTCAAGCACAAGGTTCTCATTAAAACTGTATGACTTGCATTTAAAATTTAAAAGACTTAACATATGTATTGATATTTCTTTTATTTTAGGAATAAGTTAACAAGTCAATTATTTTCAAAAAGTTATAAATATATTTTAATTTCGTCAATAAAAATTATTAAAAACACTTGATTATTAATTAAATTTTCCTTGGATCGAAAAGTACTTTTGTTTATCTTTATTATTAAAAAAATAAATAAAAAATTTGTAAGTTAAAAAAAATCATCATCGTAGGATTGAAGATTTTTTAAAAATACGATCTAAAATAAAGCAATGAAAAAATTTTGACTTTTGTTTGGTCGCGACATGAACATATTTCTCAAATTTGGGTCGCGGCTTAAAAAGGTTAAGAACCACTGTCCTAACAAATTACGTGAACTGTTTTAAAGTTTGCGGCTGTCTTAGGGGACAAGAACTACATCCTTTACTTGATTAAACAAGGGTCAAAAGTCGGAAACTGTTTGGCGTATAAGTAAATGCCTAGTAACTCTAATCTTGGTTTTGTAAAAATTTATAAAAATTTTTTATCTGCTACTGGCAATGTATAAAGTGACATCGTTTTATACAACGCTTTCAAATAAAGTATGAAATATGAAAATTACTCGATGATTTACATGGTTATTGTGTGCAGATAGGAGTTCTGGACAAAATATAAACATAAAAGTCAAAACACTCCATTTATTTATTT